>NC_089840.1:29498959-29578959 GCF_035609145.1 Eleutherodactylus coqui
GTGTTTAGTACATTGGGAGAGGGCATATTTCGGCTGCTGTCACTGTATATAGCAGCAAAGCAGACAGACAAAATACACTTTGGTGTGGATAATATTGCAGTTCTCTGTTTGTGGCCTCAGACGTCGTTCAAAGTCACCAGTCTGACCTCTATGAATTAATTACTTGTAGACCTTATACAGCTACCCTGTTTCCCTGAAAATAAGACATAGCATGATTTTCCAGAATTTTTGAGGATGCAAAATGATTTTTCAGGCTTTTTGAGGATGTTTGAAATATAAACCCTAGTCCAAAATTAAGCCCTGCTAACAGTTAATTAAAAAAAGTCAATTTAAATAGTGTCCAGGCAGCTATACATGTAAAAAAGTTAAACCTTTTTGAACAAAAATTAATATAAGACACTGTCTTATTTTTGGGGAAACACGGTAGCAGTGGAGTTTAGGGAATTCAGTTATGATGTGCCAAACGGAGACAGTCAACAAATATGCAAGCTATACTGTATAGCCTTCTGTGCCCACATATCGTGCCATCCAGGGATTGTGGCTTATTTAGTTGGTGCTGGTGTTTTGTGTTAATATTAAAAAAATTAAAAAACAATCAGAAAATACACACAGTGCGTATCAGCGGCCTCAGACATTCAAACTTGCCAGTTCGGCCACTACTAATTATTTGCAGGCCTTACGCGGCTAGCACTGGTTTTCTGCAAAGTAAAAAGTTAGCTGAAAAGTTACATAAAACTACACTAAAAAGTAAGCAAAAAAAGGACTATGGGTAGGGGATGTGTTAGTGGTGGTGGTGAAGATGGTAGGAGATGGCCAAGTTGGTACTTCATGCATTTCCCACTGAAGTAACAGCTTCGTGTTCTACAAGCCCACTACTGTTCTTTAGAATTGGTTCCGCCTGTGTGTTACATCCGCAGCATGCAGAACAGGTCGTAGAGTAGATGACACAACATATCTCAAGAACCACTACCTCCTCTTCTTCTCAGTCACAGGAGAAGGACGATGAAGAGAAGGTTAAAGATGATGAGGTGCTTGACCCAACATGGACAGACAGGGAGAGTCCTGAGAGCAGCTCGTAGGACGATGAAGAGGTGGAAGTTGGGTTGCAGGAAGTAGAGTGTCTCAGACAAACATAAGGGCCGTACTGTCATCATCAGCTACTACTAGTCACAGCAGTACCACCACCAGTGGCAGGAGAAGTCTGACAGATAGTTTTTCAGCCCGTCACAGCCTAGTAGGACTAAACAGTCACAGACAGGACTTATCCATGATGGTCCAAGAGTATGTCAACCCCCATATGGATGTGGCATTGGCCCTTTTGACTTCTGAGTGTCTAAGCTGGATGAGTGGCTGGAGCTTTCCCAACATGCTTTAGAGGTACTTACCTGCCCCACTGCCAGCTGTCTCAGCCATGTGATAGTAAGGCTGCTTAAAGCAACTCTCTGGGCCTGGACAAACAAAGATGGCCACACCACTTCTCTGACTACCTGAAGCACACTGTGTATTAGTATACATCATTAGTCTATAAGACACTACACCTGCTTTGATTGACCAGTACTGCCCGCATGAGCAGTCGGAGCAGCATGTAGTGTCTTAGACTACCAATGCATGCTGTGCACAGTGTACATCAGGTAGTCAGAGAAGCAGTAGGGCCATCTCTGTTTGTCCAGGCCCAGAGGGTTGCTTTAAGAGTTTAGTACTTCATATCATGTTAGTTGCTTATTGAGTGACTTTTCTTTGTTTAAGCATTCTTCGCGTTCCATTGTTGTTGGGTCGTTCATAAGCCGGCTCTAAAGTGGCGCACTCTTGCGAATTAATGGAAAATTTATGAAAAACCCAGTAAAACCTGTAGGTTATACACACCAATAAACACTACAACACCACAGTGATGTACATCCCCTTTTATATTCTTCACTCAAGGTACTAAACTAAACAGGGTCTCCGATAGTTACTGAGAGGCTTCCCATGTGCAATGTAACACCCAACGCAACTTAAGGCTGCATTCACACGAAAGTATATCGGCTCGGTTTTCACGCCGAGCCGATATACATCGTCCTCATCTGCCGGGGGGGAAGGGGAGAATGGAAGAGCCAGGAGCAGGAACAGAGCTCTCGCCCCCTCTCTGCCTCCTCTCCGCCCCTCTGCACTATTTGCAATGGGGAGAGGCGGGACGGGGGCAGAGCTAATTCTCGGAACTTAGCCCCACCCCTGCCCCGCCTCTCCCCATTGCAAATAGTGCAGAGGGGCGGAGAGGGGGCGGGAGCTCAGTTCCTGCTCCTGGCTCTTCCATCCTCCCCCCCCCCTGCAAATGAGGACGTGAAAACCGAGCTGATATACGTTCGTGTGAATGCAGCCAAAGGCTCACATTTTCATGTAGGGAAGCGCCAAATGCAAAAAGGCTGGTGTCTCTGATGAAGGGATCATTATATAACCTTTAGGGCGGCTTCACATGGGTGTAAACATTTTTGCGCGTGCCTCAGGGCAACTCATTTGTGCCATGAACCAGGTGCTTTTGCGTGCCTATCAGCGCATTTTCTCGTACTTTTTTGCACACACAGGGCATGTTCACATGAACGCCGCCCCCCCCCCCCCGCCCTGATTTAAAAGGCTATTTAGCTTAATGAGGTCCAGATGTGCTGTTTTCCCCGTGGTCTTGCGCTACATTTTGCGCATCCCATTTTGTATTTCTCACCTCCCATAGACGTCTATGGGGCATTTAGTGCGCAAATGCACACAAAAAATGCACAAAAAATGTGCATGCAAAAAAAGAAATGGCGAAGGAGCCCATTGAAATCAATGGGTTCAATTCTCTGCGTTTCGTGCCCGCGTGAAACCGCGTTACTTACTTTGGTTTGTCCACTTGTACACCTGGATATGTGCATTTCATAAGTGTCTTGTTATCGTCGTCTTCTCCACGGCTCGTTATATTATTTGATGTTATTCGTGAAATTTCGTCCCTGGAAAGAGCGTTAATAATGGTTTTGCCAGTCGCCACCTGCGAGGACGCATTACTGCTCATTACTGGCCACTCGATAATGACATGTCCACCCCGGGGGACGGAGCGCTCAGGTCCTGCATCACTGTAGACTCCCATTTGTTGCTCTATTTCTCTAAGAATCTTTTATCTCCGCACTTTAAATGGAGCGCACAGCAGTCGCTCCGTACAACATATGCTTCACTCATTGGATTCCAACGACTATATTAACAAAGCAGTTGTTACGGTTTTCCTGTTTTATAATCCATTGCAAACAACACTTTTTGATTAGCTTTAATTCCCTCAAATAGACCAGGGGGCTCTGTCTGTTATGCAAAACATTTATAGGGCTATTACATTGTAGTTTGGCAATGATGTATGTATAGACACTGTATGCCGCAACTTCACACATTTCTTGGCTGCCGGCCCTATGAGCATTCAGATCCTGCTCCATTTAGCTGTCAACTTATTATTTTCGGCTAGAAATCATTTCTCTTTCGCCTTGCTTATATCCCGACCATACAATTAGGGGGAATATACCTCTGGGTCGGGGTGGTTAGGTTGCTTCTTTCTTCTTAGAGACCGGAATATACTTTATCACAGTTACTATTTTTATTGCTTTACGTGATGCTCTACTCTGTAGGTCATTATTACTTAGTATAAGGCATAAGGCCTGCAAAGCAACAGAAATCTGATAAACTAGAGGGTAACAGGTGCCGAATGATTGCAGGAAAATTCAATTTCACTCAGTAGGGATAATAATGGAAAAGTAAGGGCTGGAATGCAAGATGGAAGTCATGGTCGAAGGCCCACATGACTGGGTTTGTAGGGTAGGGATAGTTGTAGAGAGGATGGTGATAAAGGGGGTAGGATCAGATAGACAAAACTTCCAGACCCGGGGGACAGTTCACTCATGACCAATGGCAGCGAACAGTTCAGTCATTTTCATTCACTGTGCAGACCTTTTCAACTGCAACGCCTTAAGGCCCAATTACCCGCAACAATTATCACTCAACATTCACTCAAAAGCCATCATTTGAGGAATAATCATTGTGTGTAAATGCTTCCATCTTTCACTCTTTGGATGAACAATGATTTTTAGGTGAGCATAAAATCCATCGTTCAGCTGGAGAGAAGATAACACAGACCACATGCTGTGTTTGCTGTCCATGGTGCTGTATTCTCAACAGGATCGCTGATTATATTGTATTTAGCTTGCAGCCCCGTGGCAGAAAAAAGGACCTGAATGCAGAGAACAGACCACCTACTATTCTCTGCATACATGTCCTGGAGGCTCATTTACATGCACATGAAGGTGATAAGCTGCTAATGGACATTAGTGTCCATTAGCAGTTTATGCAAAACAATCGCTCAAAACCTTTTGAAGGATTATCTTTGCGTGTAAATGGGCCTTTAGTGTTCGGAAGCAGCATGGTGAAAGACTTCTTCTCCTCCTATGTACTATGGTGTTCTTTGCCTGGTGGTGCAGTTTCTCTGGACAATCCTTTGTCTGATGTAGCAGCCCCTACAGGAGGTCTTTTCTTTGTCTGTGCAGTGTCTGCTGCGCAGACCTTTCCATGGACCTCTTGGTCTCTCTCACATATAAATCCATGGATTCTCCCTACTATCGGGATACGGCTGGTGTGCCACTTTCACGGCACATGGCCTTTACCACTTTAAGGCTGTCTTCACGGGCCATATTGTTCAGCTGTACCACCCGCTGTATGCTGCGTCACACTCTTCCTTTATAGGATGTTCAGCCAGTGCCTGGAATCTTTGGGCTTAGCCCTGCACTGGGACTATGACTGGGTGGTGACGCACTCACTATGTAACTTGTAGTGCCTCTTCTCACACCAGCAGGGGGTGCAGTGTGCGGCTCCACAGCAAAGGCAGGATTGAAGCACTCAACCTGACGTCTCCAGATATGAACACAGCTGGTGACAAATCGGGTAAAGGGTCTTGAACATTGACCACAGTTTTTGGCTGCCAGATTTTTGTAGTCCCAAGGACCTCCCTCCTGTTTTTCTATATGTTAGTCGGTATGAAGTGAGTAAATATTTGTTTACAACAATTTTTAAAATAGGTATTTATTTTTACATGTTAATGTTGTGTGTGGAATAAAACAGCCACTGTGGTCAAATTAATCCAAAATCAAGTCTATTCATCTTCCTTGGGTAGTGAAGAGGAGTGAGTATTATGGAGGGGGATCATAGTCACTATGGTAGGGGTTGGGTGTGCAACACCAGACGCTACGATACCAAAGTCATGGCTGCTGTGCTTTACAACGAGAAAAACAAAAAACATTTACTACAAAAGATGGCGGCACTACAGATGTACTAAAAAAAACCCTCCCCCAATCAGGCAGACATTTTGAGTTATACCTATAGTTTATCTCTTGCAATGTTCAGTATATGTTGCAGCGTACCCCGGACTATTTCTGAGAAGGCACATGGCAAGGAGAGAGGAATATCTTTGATTTAAATGGCAGAGGGCGCTATCCTAACATTAATTCTGGAATATAAGGGAATAGAAACAGCAGATGGCGCTATTATAGCATTTGTCTTGGAATATCTAGGGAGAAAAACAGCAGAGGGCGCTATTCTAACATTAATCTTGGAATATCTGAGGATAGAAACAGCAGGTGGCGCTATTCTAACGTTCTAATGTTAATACTGGACTATAAACAGCAGGGGGCGCTATTATAAAATTATTCCTGGAATATCTGTGAATATAAACAGCAGGTGGCGCTATTATAAATTTAGTCCTGAAATATCAGTAGATATAAACAACAGGTGGCGCTATTGTAACATTAGTCTTGGGATATCTGGGGATATAAACATTTTTTAACAAGTGTAAATAGAAAAATGTTTAGAACTGTGGGCTTGCTTTAACTAGAAACTACATTTTCATGGAACAACCGTTTTAAGTAACTTAATCATTAAGAAGAGAAACATAATATTAACTACAAAACAGCAAAAACCTATATTTAAAAATCTGATTTGTAGGAATAAAATGCAAAAAAAAGTCTATAAAGCGGGGAACAAACTGACCTTATTTTTGCTATTTAATAGTCAAGTTCTAGCCTTGATATTGGTCATGGCCCATTACACCGAGATTTACTTATGCTGAACATAGTCCTGCGGCGATTCCATATTACTTAGTAAAATAACAAAATGTTCCTAGTTTAAAAATAATCTTAAGAATTTCTGGGAAATTTCCACCCTTGATATCCTCGTCCGGAGTGACATCTTCTTCGCAGCAGTTTATGCATATGGAATTTAAATTAAAAGGGTTGTCTCAGTTATTGGTGGTAGAGGGTGGCATTGTTGGCAGTATGGGGGGATGCAGTGGATATAATACGCACCTCCCGGTGCCGCGATGCTTCCCCGCCATCGTCACCTCTGCTCTGGTCAGCTGTTTACAAGCACTGCAGTGGTCACATGACCATCATAGCCAATAGAAGGCCCGTAAAGCTGCTAGAGGCTTCCACATTATAAATCCACACGGCAGATTTACAGGACGTCAGGTCACCGGGCCTTCTGGCTCGTTGACATCCCTTGTCAGATGCAGAGGTCCGGCACAGCAATGAACAACTTTATTTTATATAGTTTTGCGCATGGGGGGGGGGGCAAAATTATATAAAATAATTCAGAAAACCCCTTTAAGACTAATTGCCATAATAATTCATATTAAAAGACATTTTCCTCATTTGTCTATATGTCATAGTGGTGTAACATCAGAAAAACGCCAATCCCTTGGAAAAAGCAAACTCTTACAGATCAGTCCGGCTTCAAATTTCTCTTACCATAATGACCTAAGGAAAATAGAGCTTTATGTTAGTTGTCGTAGATCCACTGCTCACATATAACAAGCCAGAGGAGGAGGATCGCAGCACAGAGGTAAAGAGGTAAGTCATTGATGGGGCTGTGGTTGATACTTAAGGACATTCTGGCTGGCAATGAGGGCTGTGATTGCACAGATCACACAGCTAGCCCACAATACTCTCCCATAGTAGCCAACAAGTCAGTATCTGTTTATTGTGTCAGTTGGCCCATGAGGCTGCTGTAAGGCATATCTTTATGCTGGGCAAGGGACAAAGGTGGGGACAACTGGGACTACTATGGGGATCACTGGGGTCAATTTGGGGGACACTATTAATGCTGGGGCCACTATGGTGGTCACTATTACTACTGGGGCCACTAACCAGGTCACAGTTATTACTGGGGCCTCCACTGGGGGCACTATTACTCTACCTCTTCACACAAATCTCATTGGATCAATTATGTGTTGGCTATCTTGTGTATTGGCACTTTCAATGCCTATAAAATTACTTTCTTTATTTTTCTTTGCATGGGGGGCATTTTACACTACATAAAGGCTTGGGACACCCTTGTGCATGCACCTAAGAGATGGAAATGCTTGAACTGAATGATATTTTTTATGAACCCAACACATTTCCAATGGAAAAAACTTGAGGTAACAGAATAACTTTCTCTTATGAGGTCTAATGGGGAACCTACTTATATGGGAATTTTTGTCCTCTTACAGCCCGTCTTTATGACCTCTTCCCCTCTAAGAGAGCTGCTTATGAGCCGGGCAAGCAGTGTCTGAGATGTTATATCAAAGTCTCCTTTTCTTCCCACTTACAGTAGGCGTTGTTCATGTCATTGTGACCCGCTTTCATCATTTGCATTATCCATGTCAAGGATTAGATGTGGAAGCGGCTGCTTGGCAAGGTTGAGAACCCATTACATTGTGTTAAGTTACACTCATGAAAATCACTGGCTTTGCTATTTTAGTTCAAGTGGTTAACATTTTTTTTCATTAGTAATTTTCCTGTTCTGTTAGGTGTAAAGGTGACCGCTCAGCGGCGGGTCCTCAGCACTTCCCAGTCGACAGCTAATCACGTTGATTCATTTAGTGATGGTAGCTGAAATTTCTGACTGCACTCTACGGTAGTGCACCAACCTCCTCCGTAGTACTTACCATCAACCGATCACTGACATGGTGGCCCCAATACCTGGACTTAAGCCCCTTTTAAATGGGCCGTCTGCTGGGCAATTAAACCGGCCCAGCAATGATTTCTCCTGGGCTTTTACACATTGCTCGAAGACTGGAGGTGGAACGGGCCGGAGATCATTCCAGCTAGCCAGCCTTCATCACAGTAAGCAGGCAATCGCTCCTAAGTTAATGATGGCCTATTTACACAGAACAAGGCCTGCACTGCAGGGAAGTGACTGAGATATACATAGGAGACCTCCAGAATGGGACAGGCAATCAGGTGAGGTGGCCTGGGATGGGAAAATGTGTTTTTGCCAGAGTGGCCCTTTAACTAAGGGAATCTGACACTTTTGGAACCCCACCGATCAGCTGCTCGCTGGGCCAGTGTGCTCGTGCACTGAGCTGATTGCTGCAGACAGCTCCGTTCTCACTGTAGTGGCCAGGCGTTGTATTACAGGCAAAGTTCTCATTGACGTGAATGGCCTGCAATACCAAGCCTGACCACTGCAGTGGGAATGGAGCTCTCAGTTTCCTGCAGAAATCAACTCAATGTATGAGCACACCAGCCCAGTGAACAACTGATCAATAGGGGTCACAAGCAGTGGAACCCCATGGCTCTAGTATTGATGACCTATCCTGAAGATAGGCCATCAATAGTTTACAACTGAACAACCCCTTTAATTTTTAATATTTTGAAATGTATAGGGGAAGATTTATGAAACTGTCTAAAAGAAAAACTGCCTAAGTTGCCCCCAGTAGCCAATCAAAGCTCAGCTTTCATTTTACCAGATCAGAATTCAAAGTGAAAGCTTTGCGGTGATTAGTTGCCATGGGCAACTAAAACAGCTTTTGTTAGATATGGGGTTACCACTGGGGCTGCCGGGGTCTGGTTGGTACGGGATGCCGTCCTGGTGCTGCTGGGGCCCGGCCTGGTGGCTCTGTCTGGGGTGTCCCCACTCTTGTGGTTGGACGCGGAACCCAGCGCCTCTTCCCGCATCTTGCGCGCCTGTCCGTTGGTCATCCGCTTGGCACTCGGGCCAGTGCGCACCGCCGTTGGGAGGCGGTTTTATGATTCCCTCCAGTCGTCATGTGACTTCACCCCGCCCCTCCAGCCGGGGAGTTATGCATTTATACCTTACTAGCCCAGATCCTGGTTGCCAGTGTTTGGTTTGACTTCTCTGCCTACACCCGGAATTCTTTGACCTGACTTCTGCGTGCAAAATATGCTATAGATTTTGGAGCGGAGGAACATTACTTTATTAATCTAATTTAATTCTAGATAAATTATGAAAGATGAAGCCTCCACTGTACAATCACCTACGCTGTATAGATACTACATACTATAGCTGATTGTGGTAGAAGGGCTTAATCTGGGTTATTGTATGGTGTTTCATTTTACCTTCAGCTTCATTCTCTTCTGATCTCACTCTGACAACAGAGTCCGGGAGACGGGCTGTTACAGTGCTGAAATGCAGGGAAAGTTTGTTACTACAAAAAACTTTCCCTGCAGGTGTTCCAATTGGCTGTCAGTCTGATGATGTCATCGGGACCTGAACCAATCAGATCTTGATAATGGCCCCTGAACAACAGGTTGGTATTAGTGGCCTATTTTAGCTGTTTCACCCACTCTGAGGAACATGATTGCCTGCGGAGTGGAGAACATAAATTTATGTCACTGCTGCACAGAGCCCAACAAGCAGCGATGTAAATTTACAGTGAGCAGTTGTGAAACAGTTAAACACCACTGAGCCAAATGGGTTACACTGCCCATACTTAGGGGAAAAAAAATGATGGGGACAGAAGACAATTTCACCCGAGCACTAGATCCCTGTATAATATTTGGATCTGTGGTCCAGATTTGTTTCTACAGTCTGGAATATTTGCATATTTCTAATTAGCAGGAGACTGCAGGAAGGCAATCACCAATTAGTTCTCAGTCTGCTTTCTGAGATCACATGTGTAGGTGAACTTTTCAGAACTGTTCACATGGTGGCTGCTGTATGGCGCCCGTTGGTGCTTTGGCGCAGTGTCTGTGGAGTGGCGTGACATGGCGCTGGGGACGTAGCCTGGCAGCAGTCATGTGGTTGGCCTGCTGTGTCTCTCCCTCTGCGGTCGAGGTGTTGTGGGGACAGTGATTGTCGTGTTGGGACTTACTAAATAGAGTTTGCCGTAAAGTGGCCAATTTGAGCAATATGGAGCTAAAACCCCATGGTTCGGTCTCACTTGACATTCGACCTTCTTTGAACTGTCGCCCCCACGCATGCGCATTTTTCACATCCATTACACTCATTGCATGGCTCACTTAACCAATGATAAATGTTGATGGGTGCCATTCTACACAGTTCAAGAAAACGGACGATTACGCGCTATTCTTGCAACGCGAACGTCGCCAATTCAAACTGTTTTATCTCCATCCGCCGTCACGTGGGCTCTGCACACTGGATAATGCCGCCATCTGTCTCACTCATTCCCACATCTTCTATAATGTGTCCCATTTTTCTATCTGCTCCTATTAACGAAAAAAAATTAGGACACCTGAGATCTTCAGCGAACCTCGCTGATCAATGTGTAATATCTGAATGTGCGATGCAGTTTTTTTTTCTGCAGTCCAGCATCTAAAATTTTATACATTAATTCTCCAATCAGTTTTTAAAAGTTTTAAGGAGAAAAAAAAAGTTAAGAAAAAAAAAAAAATCACTTTTGTAAGCGCAGTACTAAATCTGACCACTTGGTGGCAACCACCAATTAAATTTCAACATCTTCTTTGGAGTAAAACTGCGCGGCACAAACTTAACTCGCTGGAATAAAACTATTTCACTGTTAATCAACATATCGTGCTGCTCCACGTGATCTTCTTTTTGTCTTTAATTGCCGATACAGTGTCTTCATATGAAGGGGGGGAGGGGGGGGGGGGGGGAGAGAAAATAATTGGCCATAGAGTTCAGGAGAACAAAAAAGCATGAACTAATTCAATATATTGTTATAAGGACATTAGTACATGGAAACACGTTCTGATGCTCGGATTATATAATGACCTGGAAGACCTTCACACCCTGATAGAATTCTATGTCGGCGTCTACCTAGATAATAAAGGCTTCTATTAACCTCACCTCGGGCTATACTTATACTAAGCTCCGCGCCTTTCTGCAGAATGCGCTCAATGGAGATGAATTTGTATGATCTCTATCTACGGTATTAGTAAAAAAAAAACCAGTCAATTCCACGGGAAATCTGTAAACTAGTCATTCCGATGAGAATCGGTTTAACCCTTCAGCAAAAAGAAAAAAAAAATCTTGTAATAAAAAAAATCAACAAAACCAAAAAAAAAGTATAAAAAAAATATAGATTTTCCCATCTGACGTTTTCCCGTCGTGACATTAAATACATGTCTACTCTCTGTTGTCTCAGCTTTGACAAGTGAACTGTAGCAGCCGCTGACAACTCCCATCTCTTCTTTATCTCCAACACATTTATTATGTGTCCGAGAAGGATCCTCGGCTGCCCTTGGGTGCGCCGTCACACCATGTGAGAGGAGGAAGCAGGTTTTAAGCTGTTCTCTGTCTCACCATTGCCCTTTTATTAAAAGAAGTAGCTGATGACGAATGTCAGAAATATCAGGTACCGAAAAGAAGTAGTAAAATACACACACATATATATATATATATATATATATATATATATATATATATATATCTGCTGGTGTTATAATAGTCTCATCGTGTATCAGTGATTTGATCTTCCTGAGCCACACTAATTATACGGGATAAGGAATATTTCTACACTATTGTCTTCTGTCCAATTATTATTTTTCCATTTCTTTGTTATACTCATTGCTTCCCCTTTACACTGAATGGCCACATTTTTAGAGACCACCATCTGCTGTGTTTCCCCAAAAATAAGACCCTTTCGCAGGGTCTTATTTACGGGAGGTGTCTTATACTCAGCTAGCAGGTGCCGTCCGGGCCCTTCCACTGGTCTCCGGCATTCCAGCAGGCTTCTGTGCAGTCCTTAGTGCCGACAGAGCATCGCTTGCTGGTAATGTGGTTTGAAGCGATTGCTCTGGTTGTCTCTTGAGCGCTGCAGCTCAGCCAATTAGAGCCAGCATTCGATAAACCAATCACAGCCATTCAATGCGATGCTGTGATTGATTCATCGAGCACCACCTCTGATTTGCTGAGCCGCAGTGCTTGAGAGCCAATCAGAGCAAACGCTTGCTGGAGGCTGGGTTTACAAACCCTATTACCAGCAAGCGATGCTCTGTTGGCACTGAGGACTACACGTAAGCCTGCCGGAGCGCCAGGGACCAGTGGGAGGGACCCAGACGGCGCCTGCTAGGTCAGTGTTACTTTTTTTTTTCATGTAGCGTAGCTAGGCTTTTTTTGAGTGTAGGGCTTATATTTCAAGCCCCCCCCACTCCAAAATCAGGGTAGGGCTAATTATCGGGGTAGTTCTTATTTTCGGTCAAACACAGTAGCAGTACGTTGGACCCTATTTGCCCTTCAGAACAGTAGTAATTTGGTGTGGTCTGGAAGGGGTCATCAATCCATGCTGCTTGTGACAAATCCTGACCTCCCATCAGCACGGTGCAACAGAAATCTAGATATCAGGACCAGGAGATATTTTCCTACTGCTCTGTGATACAATTTTTGTACTCTTTTGCCCACTGGAGTCCTGTCTTTCTGTTTTTGGAACTGATCGTCTGCTCTTATAGCCCATCCATGCTAGGGAATGGCAAGTTGGGGATTTGGACACACTGATTGGATCAACAGCGTTGTATTTGGCTGCTCTTGACTCTGCAGCGCCTGTTGGTCACAACAATTCCTGACATCCTCCTCTGACCCTTCTGGGTAACACATTGTTTCCAACTACTGGATCCCCTTCTGCTGGAAGTTTTTCCTCGATCACACCATTCTTGGTATACTCTCCACACGGCTGCGTAAGAACCCCCAACAAAGTTAGCAATGAAATCCCGGTCCCAGCTAGTCTAGCATCGATGACCCGGCCTCATTGGAAGTCGCTCAGATCGCTGGATTATTCCATCTAATGTGGATTCACACTGAAACTGATCCATGGAAGACATGTTAACTGATTTTATGCCTCACTGCGGGGTCACGGTCTACCTCCCATACAGGGAAGCTCTAACAATGAAGGAAACAACTGCACCATATAGACTATGGCACGGGTTCCCATTGACAGTATAGCAGTACTTCAATCACGTTGATCTGCCGGGCACATCTTTTTTTGAACTGCTGCTCTCCCGCGGCAGAGCAGAAATACAACTGCGGGTGTGCCGCAGGAGCTGACGGCTCCCATAGGCTGCAATGGAAGCCGCGGGAGCCGTCCGCAAGGGAAACCCGCAGAAAATGGAGCATGCTGCAGCTGATTACCCGCACGTGCGATCCGCGCGGCAGGGAAAAATGACATCCGCAGGTATTTAATTACCTGCGGGTGTCCAAGCATCCCTATGGGCGCAGATCACTCATGCGGGACACCAGCAGGGATTTGCTAAATCCATTTTCTTAGTGGACATGAGGTCTTATAAAAACCTTACTGACTATACGGGACTCACAATCAGCCGGTAATTGGCTGCAGCAGTCACATGACCCTACAACGGGATGTCATTGCTGGATCTGTAAGAAGAGTACCGCGGGGAACCGAGCGATGTTGGAACAGGAGCACGGAACAGAAGTACGGAAGTAACGCAAATGTTACCTAATATCTCGCCTACAACTGGCGGATGAATATGTATTTCCCTGGTGTTGGCTTAACCCTCTCCAATCCAATGTCTGACGTCTAAAGACATTCTGATTGAAGGCTGTACAGCTCTGATGTCGGAAGACGTCCGGCACGGTATTCTTACTGTACATTACTGGCTGCTCTGTTGTCGGGGGGCCTCTCCAGCATGTCCAATATCACAGCAGATGGCGCCATTGTATAATGGCATAAAGAGAAAGCCCCGTAGGAAACTCTGAATTCAAAATTGGATTGCAAAGGGTTAAGCTCACATATTTTGGCAGGCCTGCGCTTAAGTCACTATCCGTGCTAGCCTGTAGTGTCGGAGACCTTTTTTGTCTGAATGAAAGGCACATTTTAGGTTTTATTTAATCGAGTATGCGGATTTAAAAAATCAAGACAAAAAAATTCTCCGAAAACCGGAACACCACCCCATTTACACTTAAAAAAAACGGAAAATCATATTTGTATCAATCATTTTCATATTTTATATACTTATTTGTGTTGCTTATTATTTATTTTATGCCCAAAATAGAAGAAAACATATTTATTTGTTATTTATTATTAATTCAAACCAAAATACATGAAACATCATAACCATATTATGTTATTTATATTTCTGTACGTACAGTTCAAAAAAAGAACATTACAATCTTTACAACAGTCATATACTCATTAGCCTACTCAATTTACTCCTATACTATTCAGGAGAAGGATAGTTAAAGGAGATGTCTCGAGGAAGCAGTGAATTTTTTTTTTTGCCCAGTCCCCCTAATTAAGCATACATTACTAAGCCCCCCTGTAAATGACTTTTCTAGCTGGTTTGTACTTACAGTTCCAGCGTTTCAGCAACTTATAAAAAGTTTCCCCAAGATGGCCGCCGGCTCTTTTCCCGTCGCTTGCTGTAGCCCGACGTGCGCGCTCCTGAGACGCTACCAGCTGTGTCTCCCTGACAACCAGACGCCCCGCAGCCGCCGACCGGACCCCGGGATTGAACGCGGCCGACCAGTCACCCACCGCCAGGCAGCAGGTAACTGGCGCTAGCCCCCGGCTTCCCCGCGCTAGCCCCGGCTTCCCAGCGCTACGCCCCGGCTCCCCAGCGCTACGCCCCGGGGCCCAGCAGTAGGCTCCGGGGCCACAGCGGTAGGCTCCGGGGCCCAGCGGTAGGCTCCGGGGCCCAGCGGTAGGCTCCGGGGCCACAGCGGTAGGCTCCGGGGCCCAGCGGTAGGCTCCAGGGCCCAGCGGCAGTCCGTCACGCGTCACCCCCGTCAGTCCGTCACCCATCACTTACCTGGGCGGCTGGGCGGCTCGGCTGGGCAGCTGGGCGGCTCTGCACCTTCCTCTAAGAGAGGATGGTAGCAGAATGGCCGCTCCAGCGCGCTCCCGTGAGGATACAGCTCATCTGCGCATGCGCAGAAGAGCTGTAGCGGCGAGCACACTGAAGCGGCTCGTGCTCAGAGCAGAAGACCGGACTGCGCAAGCGCGTCTAAAAAAGCAAGCCGCCAGCGAATTTAGACGGCACCATGGAGACGAGGACGACAGCAACGGAGCAGGTAAGTGAAGAACTTCTGTATGGCTCATAATTAATGCACAATGTACATTACAAAGTGCATTAATATGGCCATACAGAAGTGTATAACCCCACTTGATTTCGCGAGACAACCCCTTTAAAGTCTTTTTTTGTATCGAAACATGGCAGTAAATTGTTCCGTTTTTTCCCCGCTCATTTAGGGAGGTGTTCCAGTTTCCGAAGAATTTTTTAATCTTGATTTTTGAAATCTGCATACTCGATTACATAAAACCTGAAATGTGCCTTCCATTCAGTCACATCTCCAGCAGTGTGCACACCTCATAGTTGGATTGAGGCCAGCCTCACTTACGGTAGCATAGGGGGTTTCATTGCTACTATTGGTACAGGCATTTCCGGCATCAGGAGTGCTATAGCATGACCAATCTCTCTTGGTTCTAGGTAGCAGACAGTCTCTGGTTTTTCAGTCCAGCACCCACTGTCCTCTCCAAGTCATCCCTTGTTCTCACAGTCTCTGGACTCTGCTGCTGCTCCTCTCTCATTAATGCATTCCCTGCGCTCTCCTGTTGCGCAGCAGAAATTTCCTTTTATCAGAGCACCTCAGCCAATCAGTACTCGTCCTTTAGGCATGCTCAGTTGTATCGTGCCAAAATTTGACACAGATTTTGACACACGTGATGATTTTGATGTCATTTTTGGCGCATTTTACTCTTCATGAGCAACAGTTTAACCCTTCAGAATAGCCCCTTACATAGTTATCATACCACAACAAATGTCAAGTTAAAGTTTGTTGCATCTGTAGCAAAAATCAAACAGACGGCCCACTTCTAATACTTCTTCCCACCACTGTGGCATACTTACCTCTATTACCAAAGCTTTTTTTAAATGCTTACAGCGGTCCATAACTGACCTAATACCTGATTCTGTACTGTTTCTGGGTCCGTTCCTGCAGACATTGCATTGTGGGCATTCTGTATTATTACCTCTACACTACTTCTGACATTTTGTATTGCTACAATATTACTGAACATCGATCTGCCGGCTCAGAACTGCAAACAGGACAAAAATCCCCAACAACAGGCTCCTTATCCACTTGTGATTTTAGCAAATGTTACAACTTCCAAACCAGCTGCCCGAGAAAAATGATCAGAGAATTCCCAGGTGTCCAGTCTAGAAAAACACGGCGCAGGTGCGGCGGAGTAAATATGTCACGTTGGCGCAGCTGATAAACTGTTTATTTCCAATTTTTTTCCATTTAATGGATGATTAAATAATTTCATTTGGTAAATGGATTATTGCAGTTGTTGCTTCTCAGGGACACTCGCATTTCAAGATGTTTTTATATATTATACAGATTGCAATCTGAACTATTACAGTGATGATAGAAAGGGAGGTAAAAATAACAGCAAGAAAAACTAAAAAAAAAAGGAAAAACACCAACTGCTCAGACAAAGCTGTAATTAAATACGGCTTCACCTGGGGAAAAGCTTAAATGTGTCTTCCCTGCCCAAAGAAAAAGAGCAAAAATGTGTGTTTGTTTATGTATGATGTGTATATATATATATATATATATATATATATATATATATATATACACACATATATATAATATATATATCTATATACGGTACATATATATATATATAATGTATGTGTACATATATTTATTTATCTGTACGAGGGAGTACCCAAAAGAAACAGGAATCTTCTTGTAAGTGAGGCATTGCCAGTAAAGGCTTCTAGCAACAGGTAAATGCAGAACCGTCCTGAGCCGAGGTTGCGTTTGGCTCCAGTGATGACTTTTCAACAAGTGGTTCAGTTTTTAGCCTATTTTGTGATATATATATAGGAGGCGGGACGGGGGCAGGGCTAAGGTCCCAGAATTAGCCCCACCCCCCCACCTCTCTCCATTGCAAATAGTGCAGAGGGGTGGAGAGGAGGCAGAGAGGGGGCGGGAGCTCAGTTCCTGCTCCTGGCTCCTCCATCCCCCCCCCCCCTGCACACAAGGACGACGTATATCGGCTCGGCGTGAAAACCGAGCCGATATATGTTCGTCTGAATGCAGCCTAAATCACATCAGTTTTTGGTGTGACCGCCCTTCTCCTTATAAACAGCATCCTTTCTTTTAGGTATACTTGCACAAAGTCAGGGATTTTGTAAGATTAATCAATTATAGCAAGCAGGTGATAATGATCAGCATTTTCACACGTAGGTTGAAATACAGTCATTACCTGAAACAGCGACAGCTGTGTAGGAGGCTTAAAAGTGGATGACGAGCGGTCAAACTCTGCTACAATGTTGAGGTTATGGAAGACAGTTTTATGTCACGGGTCATACACCATGGAAAAATTGAGTGCAGCAACAAGACAGCAGGTTCAGTGCAGGCTCTCCCAGGCAAAGATTTTAAAGCAGACTGGGTTTCAAAATGTGCTGTTTAAGGTCCTTTGCAGAAGCACAAAGAAATGGACAATGTTAAGAACCATAGGCGTAGTCGTCGGCCAAGGAAACAGTGCAGCAGATGAAAGACATATCATGCTTACTTCCCTTCAAAATCAGAAGATGTCCAGCAAAGCCATCAGCTCAGAACTGGCAAAAACCACTGGGACTCATGCACACCCAATCTGAAGTTCAAAGGAGTCTGGCAAGAAGTGGTCTTCATGGAAGACCTGCAACCAAAAAGCCATACCTTTGACATAGAAACAAGGCCAAGCGACTCAGCTTTACACAAAAACATGGGAAATGGGGAGCAGAAAAATGGCTGTAAGTACTCTGGGCTGATGGGTCAAAATATGAAATATTTGTATACGAAGGCAGTTTGTTTGCCGAAGGGCTGGAGAGCAGTAAAATAATGAATGTCTGCAGGAAGCAATGAAACATGGTGGAGAGTGGTACAATAATAAGTGTCTGCAGGCAGCAGTGAAGCATGGTGGAGAGTGGTACAATAATGAGTGTCTGCAGGGAGCAGTGAAGCATGGTGGAGAGTGGTACAATAATGAGTGTCTGCAGGCAGCAGTGAAGCATGGTGGAGAGTGGTACAATAATGAGTGTCTGCAGGGAGCAGTGAAGCATGGTGGAGAGCGGTACAATAATGAGTGCCTGCAGGCAGCAGTGAAGCATGGTAGAGAGAGGTACAATAATCAGTGTCTGCAGGCAGCAGTGAAGCATGGTAGAGAGTGGTACAATAATAAGTGACTGAAGGCAGCAGTGAAGCATGGTAGAGAGCGGTACAATAATCAGTGTCTGCAGGCAGCAGTGAAGCATGGTAGAGAGCGGTACAATAATAAGTGTCTGCAGGCAGCTGTGAAGCATGGTGGAGAGTGGTACAATAATAAGTGTCTGCAGGCGGCAGTGAAGCATGGTGGAGAGTGGTACAATAGTAAGTGTCTGCAGGCGGCAGTGAAGCATGGTGGAGAGTGGTACAATAGTAAGTGCCTGCAGGCAGCAGTGAAGCATGGGGGAGAGTGGTGAAATAATGAGTGTCTGCAGGCAGCAGTGAAGCATGGTAGAGAGCGGTACAATAATAAGTGTCTGCAGGCGGCAGTGAAGCATGGTGGAGAGTGGTACAATAATAAGTGTCTGCAGGCAGCAGTGAAACATGGGTGAGAGTGGTGAAATAATGAGTGTCTGCAGGCAGCAGTGTAGCATGGGGAGAGTGGTACAGTAATGAGTGTCTGTGGTAGCAGTGAAGCATGGTGGAGAGCGGTAAAATAATGAATGCTGCAGAAAGCAGTGAAACATGGTGTAGAGTAGTACAATAATAAGTGTCTGCAGGCAGCAGTGAAACATGGTGTAGAGTAGTACAATAATAAGTGTCTGCAGGCAGCTGTGAAACATGGGTGAGAGTGGTACAATAATGAGTTTCTGCAGGTAGCAATGAAGCATGGTGGAGAGCAGTACAATGCTTTTAATGGGAGACCTCATGAAGCTGCAACCTGCTAATTGAAAACAACGAGGCTGTGATGCAAAAGCACGCAGCAAAATAGAAAATGCTGCAATTTGTTTCCTGCATAGCATCACTCATGTGTATGACCCCATTCAAAAGACTGGGGTTCATATTTGTGCGTCTCAAAACGCACAAATCTAATGCAATTTTCTTGCCCATTTGAAGCCAGTCTTAGGGAGCTTTCAGACGACCGTATATTGGCCGGGTATTCACGCCCGGCCGATATATACGGCGTCCGTCTCTGCAGAAGGAGAAGGCTGGAAGAGCGGGGAGCAGTGCACTGAGCTCCCGGCCCCTCACTGTCTCCTCTCCACTCCCTCTCTCCCTTTCGGCACTATTTGCAATGGGGAGAGGCAAGACGGGGCAGAGCTAAGTCTCAGAATTTAGCTCTGCCCTCGCCCCACCTCCTCTCATTGCAAATAGTGCAGAGCAGTGGAGAGGGGGTGGAGAGGAGGCGGAGAGGGGGCGGGAGCTCAGTGCACTGCTCCTGGCTCTTCCAGCCTCCTCCCTCTGCAGAGAGGGACACCGTATATCGGAGCGGGCGTGAATCCCGAGCCGATATACGGTCGTCTGAAGGCTCCATAAGGATGCAATGTTTTTGGAGATTTTCATCTCCACTTTTCAAAAGCCATAATATTTCATTTTTCAGTACAACCTCCCCAAAGGTCCTGTGCTAAAAAAAGGGTTCAGGGGACAGTGACAGCAGATTTCATGTGGTTAACCGAAGTTCCTACAAGACAAGGTTACATCAGAGGAGCCTCCTAGTCTCAACCAGCAATTGTGGAGCTATTTACCCCTAGTCAGGGCAAAGCATTTATTGACTATAATAACCCTGTATTGCATGTACAATATTAAGGACAGCCTATTTGTAGGGTATGGACTAAGTTATAACGTTAATCATATATTATTATTAAACTGTTAGCATTGTATCCAAATAATCCCGTTGCATGTTATTGCCATTTTATTCTTTATCAAACACTCCATAAAGTATTGTTTGTTCAGCTGAACTGGTGTAAAGCCTCTCCATAATCGGCCTTATATTCCGCACCTGTTACACTAACTATTATGATAGGAGTATGAGCTTCCGGCCGGAGCCAGCTCTCAAAGGGTTTTATCAAGAAGCAAGATTTGATTTTAATTCAGGTTAAGCCTCTGTAGCCGGCTCCTCGTGGTTGTCTATTTAAACCAAATGGTTTAACACAAGCGTACAATTGGCAAGTAGCGCGATCGCACATCTGTTCATGCAAGCTCTTTAGAAAGTGATACAACAAAGTACTTAGCAGCACTACAGCTTTATGTACTGGAGTAATAAGTAATATATGGCGAATTGTGCTTTTTTTCCCCGCTTTGATGCAGCTGTAGATAAACATCCCCAAACAGGCAGAAATGCCTGATTAAACAAGGTATCGGTAAAGTGGATGCATTACTTTTTTTTCGCCATCTGCTGCCTAACATATCCAATTAAAATACATTGTGTGCCTTATAATGGCAGAACTCATTGGCTAGCCGCCATTGAAATTCGACAGGACAATATCATTTCATGATCATCATCTATTCCGTGGTGTCAGAGACGACGCATCGAAGACGGGGGTGCGTGAAAGTTCTTTTTTTTTTTTTTTTGGTATTCCAGCGAAGTTTTCCTTTTTGGGATCAAACTGTTGTCCAGGGAGAGTCATTTCCCCCAGAAACCCTGTAAATGTGCGCACGGTCTGCATGTATTATTATAAATGATGGATGCCAAAGCATTTCCGTGATCATTTGCATTGGCTTTTTTCCACGATCTACTTGAAACAACACCTGCTGAATTCGCTGGCGTTCTCCAACTCTTTTCTAACCTTTATGACACACGTGATAATTGTCAGCAGGAATCAAGTCAAGTTTGCCAATTAGCAGTGGCATCAGATAAATGAGTATATATTATATACCGTATGCGGGAATTCATGAAGAATTTGGTATTCCTTATTACAATAAAGCATTGCTTATTTCAGGCGTACAGGAGATAACCCCTTGTCTTCATGCAGGCAGTAGTCCTGATATAAGGAAAAATCTGATAATGGTTCGATTATTTTAGTTAAGGCCAGAACGGGCACAGCATAGTGCAGGCCCATCATGACAGGGCTTGTAGGAAGCTGTGGACAGGGTATTAATGGGTTAAAAAAATAGTGAGGTGGTGTGAGGAGGATGTTTTAATTTCATTTGTGGAAAGAGGAGAAGGAAAGGGCGGAACATGTGGAACAGTATCTTTTGGAAGTTGAGGGGGGTCCACCATTCCCTCTAGGACTCTGGATCAGCAAGCAGCCCGCCCTGTACTGGATGATATTCTTAGTAGTAGTATGAGGGTTGCAGCCGCAGGGAGGAGATCACAGATGGCATGTGTGAGGTTGTTCAGGGGTCCATTGGAGCTATGGTCATTCCACTTTAATAATTTATCTGAATGGTGGTTGGGTGTTGGCAGCCTAAGGATGCAATGATTTGGGGGGATTTTCATCTCCACTTTTTTTCTTTTTCAGTACAACCTCCCCAAAGGTCCTGTGCTAATAAAGTGTTCAAGGAAAAGTGACAGTGGATTTCAGTTAGCAGATTTATTCATGTGGTTAACCGAAGTTCCTGCAAGACAAAGTTAAATCAGAGGAGCCTGCTAGTCTGAACCAGCATCTGAATAGGCTCTGAATGAACCAGGCGGTGCCTCAGACAGTTTGTCATCCTCCGAGTTGCTGTGATGCAACCGAGCTCTCATGTTGGATATCACAGTTAGATGACCTTCCTGCACCACCTTTGTTCGTGATAGCTCTTACAATGTTTTGATGGTTAGTTTATATGAGAATGTTTTTGGTAACTTTTATATTTGTTTAATGAGGAGGCTGATGTGGTCACTATTTTTGCATCGTCAGTCAGCGTCTTGAGTTTATTGAAACGGGAAAAAAGGGGGAAGAGTGAGAGTGTGAGCTGATAAGGGGTATTAGGTAAGCTGGGAGGAAGCATATCTACAATATCCTAGTCGTGGTTCTAATGAAAGCACCATCTCGAAATGTAAGAATCTGTAGTTTTAGAAAAAGAAAAAAAAAAAATATATATATATATATATATATATATATACTGTCACAGCTATGGTTTTTTTAAATTTTTTGCCAACAGCACTGTGTGGATGCTTGTTTTTGGGGGGATGACCTATTAGTACCATTTTTTTCTTGGAGACAGAATGAACAAAAATGTGCAATTATGGCATTGCGTAATTTTTTTATTAAAGTTTTTGTTTTTATCTTAAAAGTGGGAAAAGGGGAGGAGGGTTAAACTTTTACTATTTCTTATATTTTTTGTAATAATTTAAAAATCTCTTGTTTTTGCTTTTTTGAACTTTTTATAGTTCTTCTAGGGGACTTTAACTTAATTATTTATATAATACACTGCAATGCTTGGGTATACTGTATTTTGACAGGTGTTTTATTAAGCCTTGCCACAATCAGGGCTTAATAGGTAGTAATATATGTCAGCCCTGGGGATCTTCACAAGGCCCCAGGCTGTCATGATGAATGAACCAAGCCTTTGTCAGGGCCATTTAAATGCCGCTGTCAGGATTAACGGTGGCATTGAAATGGTTAACGACTGTGATCAGAGTTATTTCTACCTGTGGCTTTTGTGGCTGGGTGTCAGCTGTCACTGACAGCCATCAACCGCCGTGTTTGGTGTGAGCTTAGCTCCCAGGCCTGCTCCATACAAACCCTGCACAGATCCAATGTACATGTAGGTCAGACGTTGGCATGTGGTTAAAGAGGTTTTTTGATTATAAGCAAGAGTATTTTCTTATCGCCCAGCTGCCCATACAGCACAAATAATAATGTGCTTACACTTCAGAAAGTTTACTCTAAAGTTTACTCTATTGAGAGTCCCCATCTTCTGGTCTGAGCTGGTATATGTGCGTCATCAGCTGCGCTATAAACGGGGAGGGTAGTTGACGGCTAGTGTTATGAATTTCTGCCGCCTTGTCCACTTTGCCCCAGCTGCTGCACTTGTGTGTAGTATATGTCATGCACAGTAGGTATGGTGCATGAACATGGTGCTTATGGGTGGAGTAGTTGGGATTAAAAAATCTATGGAGAGGATGTGGATTGAATGCTGGCTGAAAAACTAGAGCAAAGAGTGAAGGGAGGTGTAGCAGGGGAGAATTGTGCCGTCACTTACGTATCTCCAGCGTGTTTGGTACCATAGTGTGGGAGAAGCGTTTTTGGGCATCTATTGGGGATACCCCAATGCACAGAGCTGCAGGACAATGTGGACTCTCTGTAGCAGTCTCTTTAGCTGTAGTCCCTGCAGCTTTGTCCTCTCAGCGATAGTGGTCCTAACACATTACAATGTTAGTACAGTGTTAGTAGTCTTTTGTTTGGGGACAGAATTCTATATTATATTACACTAGCTGATATATCCGGCTTTGCCCGAGTTAATTTGATACTGGTGTTTATCTGGTGTTTACACGGAAAATCTTATGAAGTCGTCTTTACTTTAGAGATACTGAAGAAAAAAATATGTTCACCATTTTGCATGGCTCTTTGCGTTACCCAGGAAACACCATGTGGCGGTTACCATGCGACGTGTCCTATACATAAAATGACATCAGGAAGTGAGAGAATTAATTACGTACGTAAAATTTGGATGCTAATTATTTGCACTTAGAATTGAATAATCGAGCTGGGAACCATTAGCTTTTCCTATTTATGACATAATCAATGCCTGTGCCAAATTTAAAATTTCTATGACATCGGGAAGTGAGAGAATTAGATTACGTGCGTAAAATTTGGACGCTAATTCTTTTGCGCTTAGAATTCAATAATCGAGTTGGGACTCATTAACATTTCCTACTTATGACATAATCAATGCTCGTGAAAAAAATTACAAGTTTCTATGACATCGGGAAAAGAGAGATTTAGATTACTTACGTAAAATTTGGACGCTAATTCTTTTGTGCTTTGAATTGAATAATCGAGTTGGGACCCAATAGCTTTTCCTATTTACGACATAATCAATGCCTGTGCCAAGTTTCTATGACATTTGGAAGTTAGAGAATTAGATTTGTGCGTAAAATTTTGACGCTAATTCTTTTGCGCTTAGAATTGAATAATCGAGTTGAGACCAATAAACCTTTCCTATTTATGACATAATCAATGCTCGTAAAAAAAAATTCAAGTTTCTATGACATCAGGAAGTTGGAGAATTAGATTCCGTACGTAAAATTTTGACGCTAATTTTTTTGCGCTTAGAATTGAATAATTGAGTTAGGACCCATTAGCTTTTCCTATTTATGACATAATCAATGCTCGTGGCAAATTTCAAGTTTCTATGACATCGGGAAGTGAGAGAATTACTTAACGTACGTAAAATTTGGGCGGTAATTCTTTTGCGCTTAGAATTGAATAATTGAGTTGGGACCCATTAGCTTTTCCTATTTATGACATAATCAATGCTCGTGCCAAATTTCATGTTTCTATGACATTGGGAAGTGAGAGAATTAGATTACGTACATAAAATTTGGACGCTAATTCTTTTGCGCTTAAAATTGAATAATCGAGTTGGGACCCATTAGCTTTTCCTATTTATCATATAATCAATGCTCGTGCCAAATTTCAAGTGAGAGAATTAGATTCCGTACGTAAAATTTGGACACTAATTCTTTTGCGCTAGAATTGAATAATCGAGTTGGGACCCCTTTACTTTTTCTATTTTGGACATAATCTATGCTTGTGCCAAATTTTATTTTTTTACGACTTTGGGAAGTCGGAAAATTTGTGGCGAGTCAGTCAGTGAGTCAGTCAGTGAGTCAGTGAGTCAGTGAGGGCTTTCGTCTTTATATATATAGATTACAGGATATAATCTGTAGTTGATCTCTGCCGTCCTACTTAATCACCCATAGTGCATTGGTAGTGTTAAACTACCAATTCTCTATACCTGTTCTCTGATTGGTCCGCTTTACTAACCTGATCAGTGCTGACCAATCACAAAGCAGTGCATTGTGTATTACGTAGATAGAAAATGGCAATAGTCATCATGGCCGCCTGAAAACGGGACCCCAAACTGGTGGGAAGGCAGAGACGATAAACTAAAGGTAATATACCCCTCTGGTCATGGGAAGTCATTTTGTCCTGAAACTGGAAGGTCACTTTAATTTTGCATACATCTAGATAGCAACTTGACGAAAGACTGCGAGGGTCAACCTGCCTATTCAGATCCTTATAGGAGGTCAATATCTTGGAGTCTAGGGGTGCATTCACACAAGTGTGTACGTGTGCCATACATAGGTGCGCACAAAACCGCGCACCCACATACGTGCACAAACAGGCGTGAATGCAGGTCCGTGTCCATTGCCTTCAATGGGGCTGCAGCTGCTGCCGGGGGCCCCATTGAAGGCAATGGTCTGCCGGCAACCCCTGCAGTGATTTTCTGGGAAGGGCTTTGTTTGTGTAAAAAAAAAAAAAAAGATATATATACTCACCTCTCTGCTGTGTAAATATTCCCCACGGGGAGTCCTCTTCTCACTGAACACTGTGACTGCACTGTAACAGTGACCAGTGCCAAGGGGACTCCCCGCGGGGAGTAAAGAATCCCGGGTCTTAAAATCCCCATCTGCTGAAAGGGCTGTATCTGATTGGCTGAGCGCTCAGGCAGCTCTCAGCCATTCATTGAATGACAGCTTAGTGCTGCCTGTGATTGGTCACAGCACTCAGCCAATCACATGCAGTGCTTGGCCATTCATTGAATTCATCCCCGCAGGGATGACGAAATCCTCTGCCATAGCTGTCACAGCTGTGACAGCTGTGGCAGGGGATTCTTTACTCCCCCCACGGGGAGTCCCCTTGTTACTGAACACTGTGACAGTGCTGTCACAGTATCCAGTAAAAAGAGAACTCCCCGCTGGAGAATATTGACGCACACCAGGGACCTATGGTGCACACATGTCCTATGTTTTGCAGGTACACAGACATGTGAACACACCATAGGGAACCAATAATAGGGGCGTGTTTTTGTGCGCACAATTGTACGCACATAAAGACGCTCGTGTGAATCCACCCTAATAGTTAGAAGCACACAGAGACTTCTGAACTTCCAGCAAACTTTTTTTTTTTCATTCACATATGCAAGTTTAGTTTCTTGATGTCTCCATCTGACAAGTGTTGTCAGTGATCAAGGTGAGCACCTTCCCCCATACATCTACTCTATAATTTCTGTGTTCATTCTGTGGACAAAGATGCACACAGCGAAGCAGAAAAACCCACACAGAAAAATGAGAAAAAGAAATCTATCTTTTTTTTTTTCCTGTTCTCCTTCCCTAGAACATTAATATGCATAGAAGACATATGGTCGGTGCTGGAATGTGAAAACACCTCCTCAACAGACTGTGCTGCTAAGCTTCTAGGGCTTCCAATTCTGTCAAGTGGTTGAACTGAGATAGAAAGAATGATATTTATTCATATAGCACCAACATATTCCACAGCGCTGTACTCTTAAATCTTATCACGTCAATCACATCCTGAATTCCATATCTCAAACACATAAGACATATGGGAGAAATTCATGCCAATGTGGAGAACATACATAGTCTATGCAGATGTTTCGCTTGGTCAGAGAGATAGATAGATAGATAGATAGATAGATAGATAGATAGATAGATAGATAGATAGATAGATAGATAGATAGATAGATAGATATGAGATAGATAGATAGATAGATAGATAGATAGATAGATAGATAGATGCGGTGGATATAGTATATCTTGACTTTAGTAAAGCATTTGATAAAGTATCTCATACCATCGTTATTGAAAAAATGACCAAATATGGGATTGACAAGGCAACTGTTAGATGGATGCACATCTGGCTGAGTGATCGTACTCAAAGAGTGGTCATAAATGGGTGTACATCCAAGTGGAAGAATGTATGAAGTGGGGTACCACAAGGCTCTGTTCTAGGCCCAGTGGTGGTCAACATTTTTATAAGTGATCTGGAGGAGGGAATTGAGATGAAACTGATTTTGTTTGCCAATGACACAAAGCTAGGAGGAATAGCTAACACTAGGGAAGAGAGAGAGAGTATTCAAAAAGATCTAGAAAAGCTTGCACAGTGAGCAGCGACTAACAGAATGGTATTTAACAAGGAGAAATGCAAAGTCCTACATCTGGGCAAGAAAAATAAAAAAAGCACATACAGAATGGGAGGAATTGGGCTAAGCAGCAGCACATGTGAAAAAGATTTAGGTATACTAATAGATCACAGACTGAACATGAGTCATCAATGTGATGCAGCAGCAAAAAAGGCAAAGACAATTCTGGGATGTATTAAGAGAAAAGTTGAGTCTAGATCACGTGAGGTAATTATCCACCTCTACTCTTCCTTAGTCAGATGTCATCTGGAATACTGTGTCCAGTTCTGGGCACCCCACTTTAAAAAAGACATAGACAAACTGGAGCAAGTTAAGAGAAGAGTTACCAAGACGGTGAGTGCTCTGCAAATCATGTCCTATGAGGAACGGTTAAAGGATCTGGGAATGTTTAGCTTGCAGAAGAGAAGGCTGAGTGGAGACTTAATAGCTGTCTACAAATATCTGAAAGGCTGTCACAGTGCAGAGGGATCAGCCCTATTCTCATCTGCACAAGGAAAGACTAGAAGCAATGGGATGAAACTGAACGGGAGGAGACACAAATTAGATATTAGATAGTGAGGGTGATCAATGAGTGGAACAGGTTACCATGGAAGGTGGTGAGTTCTCCTTCAATGGAAGAGTTCAAACAGAGGCTGGACAAATATCTGTCTGGGATGATTTAGTGATCCTGCACTGAGCAGGGGGTCGGACCCAATAACCCTGGAGGTCCCTTCCAACTCTACCATTCTATAATTCTATAGATAGATATGAGATAGATAAGCAGTAATTGGAGAGAATGGATTCAGGTTTGCCGCTGACAACAATTACCAGACATTATTCAGGCCATTGTATCCAGGCTTCTCATTGTTTATAAGCCTGCGCCTTATTCAGAGGTCAGTCCAATTACTCCTGGGAGTGTAAGTGCTACTGTATGTACATAAAGGAGCCTACTCTTATCACATATCATGGTATAGGTGTCACCCAGAGCCCGTCCCTCCAGAAGGCTGCAGCACATTTATTAGTCGCAGGTAACAATTATTTACATGAGGGAGAGGAATACACACATCCTAATAGATGTGACTTGTCACCACGAGCTGAGTCGATGTTATCTTGGATATTAGATATTGAATTTCTTTTTAACGACTGCACACGGAGAGAAATGTCATATTCTACTTATGAAAGTGACCTTAAAAGTTTGCTGAGTAGTTAGAGGAGCGGTTTCTTTCAGTTAATTTTGGTAATATGGTGGGTACAAGTCTTAAAGGTACAGTAACTATGTGAGTCATTTCTTAGCTTATTCTTGGCTTATTCGGCATGCTGTAAATTGTATTCAGGACCTGGTTAGTACTGTAATTATGTTACTGCTACTTTATCTATCAAGGCGCAGGTGCAGATGTTATATGATGCGGCGGTCTACAGGTGGAGGGGAGATAGTTTTGTTCTGCAGCAGAACAACTTTTGCTCTACATATAGCACATTCTTCTTCACTCCATAGGAGGGCACTTCTTAGATTAACCCAGGGAAGTCCAACCTTTTGACATCTATAGGCCACATTGGAAGAAGAAAAGTTGCCTTGCACCACACATTAAATACACAAACACTAACGAAACATGTCGTAATTCCACACAGGGACTTGCCCTGTGGATCAGCAGAAAAAATTGCAGCAGAATGACACGGATTTTGCCACAGGTTTTAGAGTCAGAATTCGCACATGTGAAAATTCCACTGTGTGAACAGATCATTAGGGTTCAAATAGTTAATTAATACCCATCTGAGACACAGCGGTGGGCAACATTAAGCTGATGACTTCTAAATTAATGCAGCTGTGGTGGCGAAATTACTAAACCCATGACCAATGGGGGATTTTCTGGCTTAGAACAGTTGCTGCCCACCCCCCGGGCTCCTTCCCCTTGTGTGTTGGTGTCTCTGTACTCCATTACTTCACAGTCACACACAGTACTACTTAGGCAGGCAAGTCATTGTGATTGTTAAGCACAGGGCTGGCCGCATATAGTCATATATAATAAAGCACAGTAGCCGTCCCACAGAACTGTTGGCCCATTGGGAATGGCAATCCGATCACAAGATGCTGATGGTTTTCCATGGCAGCCAGAAGCCTGAAATAGGCTTCCGTGTCTACCATATCACTCAGCATATCAGACCCCAACTCTGGCAGAGTCTAATGGGCTGTCATTATAGGCACAGTACATTGCATTAGAAAAAGAGCTGTGTCTGATTGGCTGAGCGCTCAGCCAATCACAGGGAGTGCTCAGCCATTCATTAAATGACAGCTGAGCTCTGCCTGTGATTAGTCACAGCGCTCAGCCAATAACAGGCATTCAATGAATGGCCGAGCGCTCAGCCAATCAGACACAGCCCTTTCAGCAGGCGGGGATTTTTAAACATTTAAAATGTTTTAGACACTTCAAGACATTTTTTTACTGCATCTGATAAAGAGGTATGGCTTCACCAGAAAAGGCGTTTTTTCTCAAAAAGGAATTAGTCTAAATGCAAAATCTCTCACCAAAAATTGTGCAAAAATATTTGTGCATCAAGGGGCATAACAAAGCCAATTAATAAGTGGTATACAGTTAGACAGAAGTGCCTAAAGGTGCGCAAGATTTTTTATCCAGCATGAGTCACCCCTATGACTGCTGGCCATGGCCGGTGGCATTCCTTATCTCCTCCTGCCATTAGGCATGGCCTGTGACATATACCCCATTGTGGTTATAGTAGCCGTATCTCCTACTAGCATCATGGACCCCTTAGGGTGCATGCACATGTCCAGTCTCACAGAGCCAGAGCATTCACCCAGCTTTCCACTTCCTAACCAATTCTGACAGGCCCTGGGCTATTTAAGGCCACTCTGCCCACTAGCAGGCACCTGAACAATCAGTCTTCATGCTCTGTGAAGGTGCAAGTGTGTTTTATGTCTTGGTATTGATCTCCTGGTATTTGATCCCTGCCTGAACCACCCAGCTTTCCTGACCTCTCCAATCCTGACCTTGGCTTGTTATTTGACTATGCTTCCCTTGTCTGTTGCCTGTCCTGACCCTTGGCCTGATCTGTGCTGTGAAAGTATTTAGCCCGCCCTAACTCTGGCTCTGTTCTTTAACTACTTCCGTGTCTAGACCCTCTGGTACCATATTACAGAAAACCTGACCAAGTGCGTCAGCTGCCTCGTGATTGAGAATATTCCTAGGATAACAGTCTGAGGGTCCTTGCAGTGAAGACCAGATCCCAATTGGTGATGGAAAGGGTGAAAACCAAGGAACCCCAGGTGATGCCCCTGGATCTAGCTCTAAGTCAAATCAGTTCGGAGGCACAGTGGATCCACATCGGAATTGCGACAGTCGCTTTAATAAATATGGCTCATTTTAAGACTAAGTTTGACTGTCTAACTCTTAGACAGGATTAGTTTATTTCATGTTTTGTCTGATTAGTGATTTGTACAGAAGTAGAATTATGTTCTTATTATGTGGTTCTATCACCCTCTTGATGGATCGGCAAGGAGTAAAGGAACCCTCATAGAATAACAAACTGCAGTACTTATGCTATGCTATATTTCATTTATTGTATGTCTTTACTTTGCAGGCGGAGCACAGAGGAAACCTTAGGGCACCTTTATTACTGATATTCATCTAGAATTCTGGTGTAAGATGTACCTTTTTTTAAAAAAAACAATTAATTCCAACAGATTTACTATTAATTTGCGGCAAAAGTGAAAGAAAAGGGGGCGGAGTTTGAGTGAAATAAGATTTCCAGACAGATCTCAAAATTGTGACTTTTTAAAAAGTTGCAAAATTTGTCATAGTCACTCAAGTAGCTGGAGGGTGTACAAGAGACTCCAGCAGTGTGATGGCTTTTGACAAGTATGTGACACAGTAAACCCAAGATGGTTAACTGCTGCCAGAACCGTCATTGGCCCTCTGCCCTTCATACTGTTTGTGAACCTTCCCCTTGGACAAGCGGTGCAGCAGAGTGGGTCAGATAGAAGAATTTGACCAGAAAGTGGGTCTGCAAGATTTGAGGGGAAAATGTTTCAGGACTGTGACCAGAGTTGCGAGTTACACGTCTAAGACAGAGAGGCCACTGACCGAGCCCCAGAAAAACTAGGAAGAGTTGATGTAGAAAAAACATCTTATGATATTCTTTTCCTTGGAAGGAGCTGGCTGACATTAGTTACTATAGTTCGGTTTGCTGCCCACTAGTAAATTCCTTTTATATGTGAGTTGTACCTTGTGTTTTGCCATGTAATCTATATATGTTTGCCCTTCCTAAGTGTATAACACAAATACAGTTGGGATACACATACAAAATACAATACGCATACATACAATCAAACGTCACAGTCCATAAAGTTCTAGCCAGTCCAAGCATTTAATATCTTTTATATCGAGTACACCTGATACTACTAATGAAGCCCTTGATTAGTTGCATCAGGTGTGCTTGAGACAACACCTGATTTGCAAATGTATGATTTTATGAGGAATTCTATTCATGGTGTTGAATAACTCTAAGACAACAGTAGTCAATAAAAGCGGCATTTTGTGCTGAATTTGTAGAAAACACTTCATATATTAGATCTGTTTAGCTATTTAAATTATTTTTGTTTGATTAAGTTGTTTTTTTTTTGCAAAAAGCTTAAAACATGTAAATTTGACAAATAAACTTAATTAGCAGTGGAGGTTGAATAATTGTAACTGTAGGAGATGCTGCCATGTATCGCTTTAAAGGGATGTTCCCACATCAGGAATCCTATTTTAATGATGAGTTCGAAATCGCAAAACATTGCGTTCACCCATGTTGTTTTTTTCCCAAATGCTCCGTTCTCCAGATACTGCAGCTCTTGATTCCTCCGTTCTCTGGTTGTTTACTGCTTGTTGTTAGGAAAACAGACCACCTCTTCTATGGAAAAAAGTAGCAGAGAAGGCTGCAATTTACACACTTCTTTCATGTAAATCTGATGGTCGGGATCTCAGGAGCGCACGCACATTAGCTTTTGACCTCTGGCACAGAGTGTAAGTTCTCACTCACAACCTGAAGGTTTCAAGTTCGATCCCCGCATGGTTGAAGGTCGACTCAGCTTCCGATCCTTCCGAGGTTGGTAACATGAGTACCCAGCTTGGTGGGGGGGTAATAAATAAATAAAATTACCTGGAAGCGTTGCGGAATAAGTTGGCGCTATACGAATAACAAGATTTATTTTATTTTATTTTATTAACTATTTCTTTCCATAGAAGAGTCAGTTGGTTTCCCTGGCAACCAGAGGAATCAATATCTGCAATATCTGGAGAACGGAGCAATTTGGAAATAAACATCTTTTGGATGAATGCATTGTTTTGCAATTTCGAACACATTGAAATAGGATTCCTGAAACGGGAATATCCCTTTTAAGTTGAGAGGATTTTGATCAAATTGTTAATATCCAGAGACCGAGCAGAAAACGTTTTTCCTTTTCAGCATTTTATTACCTAAATCAGGGAACTCTATAACAATCAGCCATTGATGTGATGACAGAATGAAAAGAAAACAGGTGAAATAAATGAAATACATTATAGCAAGTCCGTTTCACATAAGACATACAATTTATTAGACGGCTGACTATTATCTAATTTTTCATTTGCGTTTTTGTTGCTCTAACGATATACGGAAATATAAAAAAAAATAGAAACTCCCATGTCTGAAATCAAATTCTAGAGTAATAAATTGTAGCGAGGGAAAATCACATGGAGTTGAACAAGCCTGAAATACCAATAGGAAAAAAAAGCCTTTGATTTCAAAATCCCATTATAGACAGGCACAGTTCAGACCGGAGACGTTACGCATCATCTCAGATGACATTATAGCATCAAACTCGCAAGTCAATTCCAAGTTAATTTACTTTACTCTCTTCACTTTTGTCTGTCTGTGTTTTTAAAGAGATTCTTCAAGGTAAAAGTTCATTCCTTTTTTAATCTTGAACTGGAAATAAATGATTTTACAGAACACATCGAATGGAAGAAAATGATCGATAAATAACTAAATCAATCAATTAAAATTCCTGATGTATTCATTTTATACGGGCAGTAATTTATTTTAAAGTAAGCCAAGGTATAATTGCGAGAAAAAGTAAGTGAACCCCTTGGAATCGACTGGGTTTCTGCATTGATTGTTAATAAAATGTAGTCTGGTTGTTTCTACGTCTCAATTATTGCCAAATACAACAGGGCATATTTGTAACGTTTTGTAGGCTGGTTTTCTGGCATACAAAAGTAATAGTGCACATGCCCAAATTGTGACTTCTTGGGCTTTTAGGTTGGGTCCCGACACTTTTTTAAAAAGTGGACAAGACTTAGCATTTAGAAGCATACCTGCTTCTGGCCTGTAACTTTTACTATAATGTATGCCAGAAACTGGCATTAGTTTCCATCTGGCGCATGGTGGTGCCAAGAGATGCGACTAATGTATCAAGAAAAAAGGTTGAATTCAATGAATGGCCGAGCGCTGCCTGTGACCAATCATAGGTAGCGCTCAACTGTCATTTAATGAATGGCTGAGTGCTGCCTATAATTGACTGAGCGCTCAGCCAATCAGACGCAGCCCTTTCAGCAGGCAGGGATTTAAAATTCCCACCTGCTGAAAGAACTTCATTACAGTGGCTAGACGCGCCTGAGCCCTGACAGCGGCGTAGAGGTAAGTATATATAATTTTTTTATTTTTTACACATGCTAGGGAGGATTTTCAGGGAAGGGCTTATATTTAAAGCCTTTTCTCTGAAAATCACTGCGGAGGTTCCGGCATCCCATTGTTTTCAATGGGTCCACCGGCAGCGGCAGCCCCATTGAAATCAATTGGAGAGCTTTGTGATCCTCTGCCGCAACTGTCGCAGCTGTGACAGCTATGGCAGGGGATTCTTTACTCTTAGTGGGGAGTCCTCTTGTCACTGAACATTTTCACACTGCTGTCACAGTGTTTAGTGATGAGTGGACTCCCCACGAGGAATATTGACGCGCACCACGGACCTATGGTGCACGCATGTCCTATGTTTTGCAGGTACATGGCTTTGCACGCCTGTAAAACACGGACATGTGAACACAACATAGGGAACCAATGGTTCTAATAGACGCGTTATTATGTGCTCGTTTGAATGCATCTTGAGATTTCTAAATTGATGGAAGAATTCCTGGCAGGCGGTACGGTCTGAAGAGAATCATGTAGTGACTTCATGAAGTCGCTTTCTTTTGGCTTGCTTCTTGTGAGTTCCAGAGCATCCCTACACACAGACCAGCAGTAATCCGCAAGCATTGCTTCATTCCAACGGCCCTAATATCTTTGCTCCAATACAGAAATATCCTGGTGGAATCTTCTCCATGTTTATCACTGACAGCTCCACAACTAGGAGGGAAAAAGTCTAGGTGGAAGGGGAGAAAATGGATTTTAAGGGACATGTTGCATCCGAGTTGATGGTACTGTCACCAACTGAGTGTACTTATCATCTCTTTTGTTGCCCAAGAATCCATGAATAACTCCCTTCAAGGCTTGCCAAGATTCCTTTTCTTTTCTCCCAAAAACTTGGTCAAACGCAGGATCCTTTATAAGTTGTCAAATTTGTGGCCCAACAAAAGTACCTTCCTTGACCTTTGCATCACTCAGTCTAGGAAATTTGTCACTTAAGTACTTAAATGACTGCCCTTACCATTGACAAAATTTTTCATTAAACCCAGCTTTATATGAAGGGGTGGAAGAAGAACATCTTTTGGGTCCATGAGAGGCTCGACAACGACATTTTTCTCGGTATAGTCAAGATTTCTTGCAGGCCAGTCCGCTTGAATGTAATGTGATTTCCTATACCTACTGTCCCACATACATAAAAAGCAATAGTATTTAGTGTACCCCAGTTGCATTGCTAAGAGTATAGTGATGACTTTTAGATCGCCACAGATTTTCCACTTATGTTTAGCATATTTGATTGAGTCGAGGAGGGCTGTCAAGTTTGCATAGGTCTCCTTCATGTGAACTGCATGACCAACAGGAATAGAAGGAAGACGGTTGCCGTTATCAAGTAATATACTGTAGCTTTCAACCATTCAGTTGGTTCAAATTCAAACATTTCATCAAGCCATTAACATTGCAGCAATCAACCAGATTGTTTTTCTTCTCAAAAAAGGAAGCAGATCCCTCTGACATTCTCTGTATTGTGAGGCCCTGACATCACGTTGGAGAAGATTCCATTGCTGTAGCCTTGACCCTAGAAGTTCCACTTTCTCCTTTGACAAGTCAAGGTCTCGAATGAGATCAGTCAATTCTGCTTGACTCAGTCTGTGCGGTGTATCATCTTTTACCTCAAAGTCAGGTTCCTGGGATGTGGAAGGCTTGTTGGGTTCTTCTTTTTCCACCCATTCTTCATTTTCTACTTCAAGCTCAAAATATTGAGGTAGAGTAGGAACTGGTAAACTATCTGAATGTGGAATAAGTCGAATAGCAGAGGAAAGATTCGGGTATATATGTAGAGCCCATGACATATCCTGGTCCCCTACCTTCATACCAAAATAATGATGATAGGCAGTCTTCACAAGGGGCGTCAGATTACGTTTCTGTGACAAAAATGGAATTTCACCACAAATGTAACAAAAATGATTCACTAAATTTACACATTTTCGTGGCATTTTGATATAGCAAATTGTATACTTCAAAAGCACTCGAAAACTAGAAATTCTGGAAAAAAAGAAAAACAGAAACAATATGAAACTCAGTCATAGCAACATTTATTATGTTTGTAACCTACAAACATATGGAGAACGTTGTGCTATGTCAGATGAGTGGTGCGACAACTCCCCCCCCCAAAAAAAAATTAAAATGTAAACTCTAAAAAATGACATGTCACTGTATCTCCAAAGCGAGAGCTAATCGGTCATTTTTATGGTGATTTTTCAATTCAGCAGATGGAAATACATAAGAAAACGCTAATTTTGAGTTTGAAACAAAATCATCGTTGGGCAGTGCAATCATTCAGATTTTCTCTGGATCCCCGGAATCTAAACAATTGTTCAGTGTAAATGCAGGCAGTAACTGAACAACCAACAATAATTGGTTCAGTTATCGTTCGTCGTTCAGTTTAAGCATGCATGAAAAGTAAATGATGACCGACGCGTGTAAACCGGCAGTCAGTCATCTATGAACGACGGCCTCTTTATTGTCAATGGAGGCGGGTGGGCTGGAACCATTCCCCTGCCCGCTCTGCCTCCATTCACTAAACAATGATCGTTTCTGTGTAGAACAGTCGTCTCGTGTAAAAGAGCCTTTTAATGTCTTGTTCTTAATAAGGGTGGCATTAGATAAACATATGTGCAAATATTCTCGCCTCAGCGCAATGTATTTGCGCAGTGAACAAGGTTGATTGACGCTCATGTCTGCACATAGAACTGCATTTGCTCACTCAGGGCTAGTTCTCATGCTTGAACAATACCCCCCCCCCCCCCATTTTAAAAGGCTATTTAGCTTATTGAGGTCCAGATGTGTTCTATTCTTACGGAACTGCGCAGCGTATTGTGCATATTCCTGCATTTGGTGCATAAATTTGTGCACCTCCTATAGACTTCTATGGGCCCCTTGGTGCATAAATACGCAGAAAAATAGAGCAGGTCCAAAAAAAAAAAAATGAGGACCAACCCATTGAAATCAATGGGTTCTATTTTCTGCGTTTTGCACATGCAATTTTTGCGTGTGCTAAAATGCGCGCAAATGCATCCATCTGAAGCCGCCCTTAGTAAAGCCCTTTTACAAAACAGGCAGAACTTAGATATATTCCGCGGATGGTTTTTCAAAGTTTTAGCAGCTACCTATCACCTTCCTTTACCTCATTTACTATGGGTTTCCATTTCAACTCAATATATTTGATTACAACTGTCGCAGAATGTAATTCGGCTAAGAACAACGCGCCCGTCGACCGTCGTCGTAATTTTCCATTAAGTTGGCTTTCACGGTGAAGGTTAATTTTTAAGAACACTTTAAGTTGTTCGTTGCCTCTTAAGGAAGTCTCTTACTGTTTTGCATGCTACTTGTTTCTGGAGCCGAAGAATCTCTGCACAAAAGGATTAATTTGGCAGCCACTCCTGAGACTTTGGAGGGTAAACAACTGTTTCTTTTTTTGTCAATATGGCAATTAAGAGTCGGGAGATTAAAGAAGAGAAAGTAAATGCAGCTTTGGCTCCTATTATAGATTGATGGCTTAGTGGCTTGATGAATACCTATTAGGGTATCAGATATTTGAGAATAAAGGAGGATTTCAGAGTCAAGATCAGAAGTCATTTAAAACTCTTTAGTTTGATGTTAACAACCTATAACACTTTTTAGCTTGAAAACATAATAACATATTGCTCATATCCAAGGCGCTTCGATACCTGTTCACATCTATCGGATTTAATTAGCAACTTGGTGCGCGGAGATGATAAACATCACAATCTAATTAAACAAATGCCTGGGCAGAAAAATGAGCTTGACACACAAAAAAAAGTATTTTAAAATAGAGCAGGCGGGTATTTTTAGTCCTTTAAAGGGGTTGTCCAGCTTTAGGTCACTAAAGACTAATGACTAGAGATGAGCGAGTATACTCGCTAAGGCACATTACTCGAGCGAGTAGTGCCTTAGCCGAGTATCTCCCCGCTCGTCTCTAAAGATTCGGCTGCCGGCGCGGGTGACTGGTGAGTTGCGGGGGGGAGAGAGAGATCTCCCCTGCGTTCCTCCCCGCTCTCCCCCGCCGCTACCCGGCCCCCGAATCTTTAGAGACGAGCGGGGAGATACTCGGCTAAGGCACTACTCGCTCGAGTAATGTGCCTTAGCGAGTATACTTGCTCATCTCTACTAATGACCCTACCGAAATATCACCAGGTCTGCGGGTTTGAGATAAAGGGAACATAGAACGTCCCCTCCCTTCCACACACACACTCTCTTCCAACTTGTTTTACCAATGTATTGGTGTCTTCAGGGGTTTTGGGGTAACTAGAAGCACACCCACTCAAATGACAGCTGATATATAACACGAGGGAGGGACTCTCCCAATCGACTGACCGATGAAAAGACACTGCATGCTGAGCGGCCAATGGAGAGAAAGCCAACAATGTAGAACCGGTCCTTAAAGGGGTTGTCTCGCGAAAGCAAGTGGGGTTATACACTTCTGTATGGCCATATTAATGCACTTTGTAATATACTTCGTGCATTAAATATGAGCCATACAGAAGTTATTCACTCACCTGCTCCGTTGCTAGCGTCCCCGTCTCCATGGCTCCGTCTAATTTCGCTGGCTTCTTGCTTTTTTAGACGCGCTTGCGCTGTGCGGTCTTCTGCCTGGTGAATGGGGCCGCTCGTGCCGGAGAGCTGCTCACGGCGTCGTCATCGTAGCTCCGCCCCGTCATGTGTGCCGATTCCAGCCAATCAGGAGGCTGGAATCGGCAATGGAACGCAAGGAAGGAGAAGAAAATCCACGGTGCACCATGGGAGAAGACCCGCGGTGCACCGTGGGAGAAGACCAGCGGCGCCATCTTTAAAAGAAGAATAGAAGAAGCTGCAGAACGCTGATGCAGGTAAGTGCAATGTGCTTTTTAAAAACTAACCTATGCTTTCTTTTTAACAGGGCAGAATGCGGGGGTAAGTGAAAAAAAATTTTTTTCGCTTTCGCCGCGAGACAACCCCTTTTAGCCAATCATACAGAGTGCCTCCATCATACAATGTGTCATGATGTCATCAGCCCAGTGAATGGCAGTTCGCCCTTTCCCAGCATGCTCAGCGTGTCCCTTCTAGGACTTTGATATTTTTTCACTTCATTTTGTGGTATTATTTAGGCAGAGTTATTAGTCTGCAGCTGTGACCTACTTTATATCTTCTATAACTACTAGCTATTTAGCAGAGCTCTATAAAGCGCAGTATACGGCACATTGCAGCAGCATTGGCTATATTACAGGTGGCTCGGTGCTCCCAGGTTTGCCAGGCAGGGGTTTGTAGTTTTAATTCCTATGCCTCTTAGTATTTTAATTCAGTTCAATAAAAGTTAGATTTTTATGAGGGTTTTTAACCAGGGGCGGGTTCTTGCCCGTTGGGCACTTTTGGGGTTAATAATTGTTAATAAGCCTGAGGTGCTTCTTGAGTACTTTATGGACCTCTCACGCCATCCACTCCCACCGAGCCACCGGCAGTCACCTGACCTGTTAAGGAAACATACAACCGAATATTAATAAAACTAACAGTAACAATGAAAGGGAACTGGGGGTATCACCCTTCTACATACTAGACTAATATGTCTGATGTGAAGGCTGCAAATCAGAACTTGTAGAACTTAGAGGAAACCTGTCATCACCTTTGATTTCAAAGTTGAGGGAATGGGGAGTCCGGGGAGCCGTGTTTTATACTCACTGGCTGCCACGTTTTTAAGCTGTTTCCCTATAAAGTTGGTGCATGCACACTGCGTTACCCTTTAAGATGGCTCTGTGCATGCGCTCTCCCATTCATCTGTATAGGAGAGCTATCTGAAAAGACTCATGGCATGTGCGTGTGCTAACTATGCAGGAACACAGCGCAGGAACGGGGCACCCTGTGCGTATGAAACACAACTCCCGTTCCCTCTAATGTAGTTGATGACAGGTTCCCTTCAAGGGATCTGCTGCCAAAATCTTGTGCCAGATGCCACAGGACATTTCAGAGGTCTTGTGGTGTCCAGGTCTTGAAGGGTCAGAGAAGGGTACCTACACAATATCAGGTAGGTCGTTGGAATGCGGTCGGTGTATTTTGCACCCTACTTGTGATCATTTTATGATTTCCTTGCGGGTTTAATGAATGTATACGGTTAACCTCCTCTTTGTATGGTAAGGCTTTCACATTTCAAGAGATTTAGGAAAACACACTAGTTGCCTGCCAACCATAAATGTGATGAAAACCATTTTGCAGAGTGGATATTAATGAAAACCTTTTTGAAGATGACAGATTTACTTGCGCAGTCTCCTATAAACCTTACAGCTAATGGGAAAACACCTATTACAGAAGGGTATTTCAAGATGTAGTATATTATAATACTTTATTCACCGGTTTATATGAATTCCAGCATCTCCTAATTTATACCGGGAGCAAAAATCTGTTCAGTAACTACTACCATGGTGTAGGGTTTCAAGGGCAATCTTCTATCACTGCTGTGACCCCTGATCTCTCCTCCCGGATGCTGACCTGTACGCAGTGCAGACATGGGGGTTCAGGTAAGGGGTCATAGCAGTGGAAGACTCTGGTGGACCAGAGTTGCATGCTGGGTGAGTGAATTATTGCCCGGCAATAGAATGGACACATACTACTGTGATTACTATGGGGGACACTATTACTACTGCGACTGCTATGAGAGCTACTATTATTAATTGGGCCACTAGGGTAGACATTATTAATACTGGGGTCACTAACAGGGCCTCTATGACTAGTGGGGACATTAATCCTTTCCAATCCATTGTCTGACGTCTAAAGACATTCTGATTGAAGGCTATACAGTTCCGATGTCGGAAGACATCCGGCAGGGTATTGCTACTGTCGATTACTGGCCACTCTGTTGTTGGAGGCCTCTCTGGCATTTCACATACCACAGTACTGGCTCTAGCCAGCAGATGGCGCCATTATATAATGGCAAAAAAAGAGAGAGCCCCTAGGAAACCCTGAATCCAAAATTGGATTGCAAAGGGTTAAGGGGGTGACTATTACTATTGGGACCTCTAAGGAAACACTTACTGTTGGCGTTATTACTGAGGCAACTATTACTACCGGGGCAACTATAACGGACACTATTACTACTAGGGTTACTAACAGGGTCTCTATAACTAGTGGGGCCATAAAGGGGGTGACTATTACTATTTTGACCACTAAAGGGACACTTAATATTCAGTATCTTGTATATTGGTGCTTTCAATGCCTGTAAAATTAGTTTTTTTTTTAAATAGTGGGGACACCAGTTAACATTCGCCTAAGGAAACATAAAGGCACGGGGCAGCCCTGGTTGAGCCTCCCACTAATTGCTAATTGATGGATGCCCTTTCCATCCCTTTTTTCCTTGGTAAATTCCCTAAATTTTAGGCTTTTTGTTCTTTTGCTTTTCTATCACTGTTCTACGTATTTAGTGTTACAAGATGCCAGGCAAGGTCATTGTAAGGGACATTGCGGAGTCCAGTAAGAGCTGCGATGTAGACGGTCACACATACTTATTTTAAGTGCATACTGCTACTTCTTAATATTTGTTTGTTGACCACAAAAGATGTAGCAAAACCCAACGAATTATCCAACTTCACATAAGAACCTACAAATAAATGCATCAATACTCTTTCCCTAAGGACTGTTAAAACCACCTGCATTCTTTCACCCACCATTAGCATAATGACTTTGCATCCCTTGCCAAGCTGCTGTGGGTAAGAGCAGATTATAGAATTTAGCTTAGCAGTGATACTTAAAATCTTGAGGATTGCTGTATTCTGAAATGTCTTCTCCAGAGAGGCTATAATATATCTTAATACTGTACTAGAGTAGATTTTGGTTGCAAAACATTTAAAAACCTTTCCTAGAAATCAATAACTTCATCTTCTGTGCTCATCTTTACAAAGATTTATACCGGGATCGTCTTCAAGTAAATAAGTTTGCTCAATCTTGTGCTAAGAAAACTTTGAAAAACTGAAAAAAAAAACCACCGTAAGATGTGATTTTATTAGGATAATGGAAAACAACACAAATTGTACTAGAAGGGACCAGCCGGAGGGATGAGAGTCCATAGGATCACACAGTATGAATGATCACTGCAAAGAGCTATACACTAAATAGCCGCTTATTAGAGCCACCGGCCCTTTCATGATTGGAGCTTCCCTGTATGGAAATTAGACCCGTGACCCTGGAGTGCATCATAAAGTCAAGTGACAAGTTTTCTGTGGATCAGTTTTAGTGTGAATCCACATTAGATGGGAAAAACAGTGAGCTGAGTGATTTCCAATGAGGTCCGGTCAACGGTGCTAGACTAGCCAGGGCCGGGATTTCACTGCTGGCTTTGTGGGGGTTTCTCATGTTATGGTGCGGTAAGTATATTGAGAATGGTGTGATCAAGGAAAAGGAACCCTGTGGACAGAAACAACTTAGCACCAAAAGGAGTCAGAGGAGGATGCCAAGAACTGTTCATACCAACAGGCACTGCTGAATCAAGAGCAGCTGAATACAACGCTGGTGCTCCAAGTAACACCCTTAAACACACAACTTATCGCTCCTTCGCACCTATGGTCTATAACAGCAGTTCCAACACTGTTGTGTCTAAGAGAAGATAGGTGAGACTCCAGGGGGCAAAAGAACACAAAAAATTGTATCACTGAACAGTGGAAAAACATCACATGGTCAGATGGATCCAGATTTCTGTTGCCCCGTGCTGATGGGAGGTCAGGATTTGCCGCAAGCAGCATGAATCGATGACCCCTTGCTGTCAGCTGGTCAGAACATGTCAGCACCTCCATCTAATCTGTGACAACTACAAGAAGCTTCCTGTCCGCAGGTGCCGGTATTCCTGCAGAACGATTTCAAGTGGATTCTACACCATGGTAAATTGCTGCAGTTCTGAAGGCCAAAAGAGGTTCAACGCTCTACTAGATGGGGATCTTTAATAAAGTGGCCAGTCAGGCAATATATGGGTTTTCTGTCACATTTAGGGGTACCTTTTTTCTACCCAAGGAGTGACTACACAAGTAGATACACATCTAAAGAATCCCTACACCTAATCAGGACATTTGGATCATGAAGATTTTTTTCCCTTCATCTCTGTTGAATATGTGATGATGTGGGCATTGATGCACTGTAAGTAGCATATATCAATCCGGTACAGCCTCTGTAATAATTAGTACGTATTGTTGCTCTTTCGCTCTGCTTAGATGAGATGTAGCAATACGTATATATTTTATGCATTTTTTTCTTATTTAACAAGACATTTCATGAAGTGCCAGGTGCCTACATTAACAAAATGTATCGGTATGGGAGTATAATATGATTCTTTAATTACACATGATTAACACTGCATGACACGATTTTGTTGTGTTTTCTTACATCACAAACATTTAGAGAATATTTATCTGCCGCTTTAAACTTTGGGTTTGTGTCCAGAAAAATGCTTTATTTGAAAAATCCCTTTTATGTAATAAAACCATTAGTTTGGTTTTCTATCAGTTTAGCTGGTATTTTAGCTGGCCCTATACTCTATGCAGCATATCACGGCACTCATCATAGCCAATAATGGCAGATTGCAAACAAATGTGTCATTGTGCACGGCGCATGCATCTGTTTGTTTTTGCAAGTCTGGAGCTGCCTGGAAGTCTGAAAAATACTTTCTGTTGTCTGCAGGAGTATATAATTGCAAACTCAGATTTCCAGGCAGCTCCAGACTTGCAAAAATAAACATATTCATGCGCTGAGGGCAATGACATTTTGATTTGCAATCTGCAACAATTGGGAGTGATGCATGCAGTCATATGCTGCATGTAGGGTTGCTACCTTGCTGGTAACTCACTGGCCCAGCTGGCAATTATGTCCAAAGGCAGGTGCCAGAATTTATTTTTCACTGGCAATACTAATGGCCAGTAAAAGATAACTGTTAGCTAAGAGCAGGACTGGGCCACAACCCTACCAAATCTAGTAATTTCAATCACCTTCTCTCTCTCTCTTTAGCTCCTGTCCGGCTGCCATAATTAGAGCATTGACCGCTGACCTTTGCTCCTTGGTGTCTGCATCTTGCATATTCGGTACAGATCACAGACGCTGGAAGGAGAGGTCAGGGGTCACAGATTTGGTTATGGCAGACAGGCAGGAGGTAAAAAGAGAGAGAGAGTGAATAGCTTTCTAGATGCTGTGGGGTTGCTGCATGGCCACATATTCAGGGTGTTAAGGGCACAGAGGAGGCCCTATTACAAATGAGGCCAATAACAGCGTCACAATTACTATTGAGGTTACTATTACTATTGGAGGCACTATTACTACTGAGAACAATCCTGGGGGAGTTTTACTATTGGGGCCACAACTGGGGGAACTTTTACTATTAGAGCCACTGCTAAGGACACTCTTACTATTGGGGCCACAACTGGGGTTATTATTAGTACTGGGGGCACTGTTACTATTAGGGTTACAACTTGGGGAACCATATTCTATTGGGGCCACTACAAAGGCACAGTTACTACCGCGTTTCCCTGAAAATAAGACAGTGTCTTATATTAATTTATGTTCAAAAAGGTTTAATGTTTTTACATGTATAGCTGCCTGGACACTATATAAATTGACTTTTTTAAATAACTGTTAGCAGGGCTTAATTTTGGAATAGGGCTTATATTTCAAGCATCCTCAAAAAGCCTGAAAAATCATTTTGCATCCTCAAAAATTCTGGAAAATCATGCTATGTCTTATTTTTAGGGTATGTCTTATTTTCAGGGAAACAGGGTAGTTGCAGCCACTAGAGTAACTGAGGTGTAAACATACATTGTGATAAGTCACTCCCTTAACCACACCTCTTGTTATATTGGCCAGAATTCTTTCGTGACAATGGCGGCAACCCTAGCTGAGTTGGATATATGGCCATCTAAAATACCAGCTCAAAAACAAAGTTATGGCTCAATAGAAACACATTACCAATTACATTTGACCCAGGCTACAGAAAACTCACATTAATTTCCTGGGAACAAAAAAATAAAAACTGTGTTACCCCGTGTAATTGTATTAATGTGAAGTTTGGAAGGTCTAGAAAACTTTATGTAACTTAAAAACTACACAGATATTTGGCGTACTTGGCACTTTATTTCTTTTCGGCTTAGCTAGATGTGTTTTGTTCTTTTAATAGGGTTGCAGTCACCTTCCTCCGAGCTCCACATGCCAATTTCCACCTGAACAGTATTACTTTGCCTTTCAAATGTCTTCTTGACTTGTTTCGCTTTCTAATAATACCTGTTCGAATAATGCCTCATTGTGCGTGCCATGTTCTGCCGAAGGTAGTTCACATTTGTGCCATCCTAGGTGTTGTATGCCGACCAACAGCATTGTACAATAATTATGGGAAGCTGTTATTTAGCTGACACTAGATAAGTAACACCTGCCATAGTCTTACTCTATAGAGATCTGCAAAAGCAAAAAATAACCTTCTACCTAAGATTTTCCTTTTTTCAAGTGTTGCAGATCTTGTATCTAAAATGTAGAGGTGTTGTGTGATGATATCCCTAATCTAACAGAAATTTATATATATATATATATATATATATATATATATATATATATATATATATATGGTCTTTCCCCAAAAATAAGACAGTGTCGTATATTAATTTTTGATCAAAAAGGTTTAACTTTTTTACATGTATAGCTGTAGGGCTTATATTTCAAGCATACTCAAAAAGCCTGAAAAATCATTTTGCATCCTCAAAAATTCTGGAAAATCATGCTATGTCTTATTTTCAGGGTATGTCTTATTTTCAGGGAAACAGGGTGTAGATAGATAGATAGATAGATATTGAGGATATGTGGGCTCCGGGGTTAGGATAGCAGTGTGCAGGTACAAAGGTGGATTTGGGCCCCTCCAAACCAAATATATACATAATTCCCCATAAGTAAGCATCTGGTCACAGGTGGAGCAGTCCTACTTAGAATTAGTTGGAGTTTATTACATTTTTGGATGGAATTACACATTATTATCCATGTACAAAACAGCAATGGCCTAAGCAGGTCAGATCAAATCAGAGATTCATCATTCACAAAATGCTTTTTCCAGTTTTTCTACAGGCAAACTCTGTTATTGCTTCATCAAAAGAGACCTTTCCGGTTAATTCCGCCTTGATAGACAGAACTGCAATTGTATTTATGTGAGTCTGCGTCATTGTCCTCCACGCTGATGCTATATAGAGAAAAAGAAATCTTCCTCTCTCCAGCTCCTCCGACCAACTTAAAGAACCAAGAATTAGAGATACGTAAAGGGAATACAAGTTGCTATTGTTCCATATTAAAGGGGTTGTCCATTTGTAAACTATTGATAGCCTAGCCGTAGAATAGGCCATCAATATTAAATCAGCAAGGGTCTGCCACCCAAGATCCCCACCCATAAGCTGTTCACCAGGTCAATACACTTGTGCACTGAGCTGATTTCTGCAGGAAGTACGCAGCGACATTCTCACTGCAGTGGCCAGGCTTGGTATTGCAGGCACAGTTCCCATTGAAGTGAATGGTATTGAGAGATACGAGGGCCCAATGGATGGCTTCAGACAGAAGAGTGTGCAGTAGGGTCTAAGAAAGGTGCATGGGGCAGGGCTGTGCTTGTACTTGCAGCAGTCCAGCAGGGCGGGCATGATGCTATCAACGTTTATAGCATGTAATGTTGTAGTGCTCAAGAAAGGCGTCCAGGTTACTCTTGAACTCTTTTATCAAATTTGAAACACCATGTCCTCAGGCACAGAGTTCCTCTTACAGTAAAGAACACCCTTCTATGTTGGTGTAGAAACCTCCTTTCCTCTAGATGTAGAGGGCGCTGCCTTGTTACAGAATAGTCCTCGGTATAAATAGATGATGGGAGAGATATCTGTTCTGACCCCTGAAATATTTATACCATGTTTCCCCGAAAATAAGACCCTATCGTATATTACCTTTTGCCCTAAAAGAGGCACAGGGTCTTATTTTCAGTGGGTGTGTTATACTCACCTAGCAGGCACCATCCAGGTCCCTCCTGCTGTTCTCCGGTGTTCCTGCAAGCTTGCGTGCAGTTGTCAGCCTCCGACAGAACATCTCTTGCTGGTATGGAGGTTGAAAACAATAAATGGGTGTGATTAGTGCATTGACTCTCCCCGGTCCACTCTAGAACGTACATCCTCATACCCATGCTAATACGGAGTTATACAGCCATTTTCCTTGAGGTCCTCCAGGATAGAATCTCTTAGAAACCCTTCAAACATTTTACCCACAATAGCAGTTAGACTTACAGGCCTGTAGTTTCCAGTTTACTTTCTGAACATTTTTTGAATATCAGCGCCACATTTGCTATACGCCAATCCAGTGGAACAGACGCCGTCACTATAGAGTCCTAAATTATAAGAAACAACAGTCTGTCTAAGACATTTCTCAACTCCTTTAATAACTGGAAGTGTATGACGTCGGCAATTTGTTTAGGGGAGAGCTCTCTCTCTCCCCCCCCCCACTCCCTCCCGCAACCCCCCGCTCACCTCATTGTGATTTGCTTCTTCATCTATTTGACTCAGTAATAGATTTTAGGTGGCTTCTATTATATATGGTGGCCTATTGAGAATCCCTATGAGGATTTTATTATTGTTTTCCCCTCCATGTACTTCTTCTGATAGAGATACCACATGTTCATCTCCCTCCCATATATCTTCACCTAGTGTGGGCTTTAAACCGGATGTTACAAAAAGACAAACCCCTCCCCCTTTCCATTTTTTACGATCCCTTACCGGACTGTAACCCTGTAAGTTCCCTCATTACTGGAGCAGACATCCCCCTGGTGGTCTAAGGGCATGTCATGCTGCAGCAGTGCTAATCCTGTAATGGCATCCCCCTCATCAGTCAACTTTGTAAACTTGTTGGGGTGTGCCAGTTTAGCACTAGCCTCCCTGGTTCTCTTACCTCTATTACCTCTACCCAGGGGCATAACTATAGAGGGAGCAGGGGGTGCGGTTGCACCCAGGCCCAGGAGCCTTGGGGGGCCCATAAGGCCTCTCTTCTCCATATAGGGAGCCCAGTACTATGAATAAAGCATTATAGTTGGGGGCCCTGTTACAGGTTTTGCATTGGGGCCCAGAAGCTTCAAGTTATGTCTCTGTGCAGCATGGCTTAGGTATGGGTACGGGTACAGATACAGATAGAGGGGGGGCCCAGCTCACGTTTTGTATCAGGGCCCCTGAGCCTTTAGTTACACGCCTGCTCTACCCCCCCCTTCCCTTTCTAACTGTCACCCAGCTAGCTGCCTGCTCTACCGAAATACCATCCACCCCCACATCTACCCCAGCGAGTACTCAGTGAGCAGCAAACTCCTTTCCATGCTGCCAATGGATCTCAGTGCTGCAAGCTGCTCATTTATATATTCAGGATTTGGGCTTCCAAATGCACAACCCGCTCACATCTTGTACAGCAGTGTACACCATTGATCGTCTGTTCAAGGACTGCATACATGGCACAAGATGTACACTGGTCAGCATTGTCAATCATGGAACACATTCTAAATGGGAATCTGTACAGACAGATTAGATAAACATATATGCAAAAAGGTTCAAATAGATAAGCAGTAATTTCCAAAGTCCCTGAATCCAAAATTAATAATCCCAAATCATACACTTAAGACACAGTACACTTTAGAAGACAAGACACTTAGAATACAGCAATTAATTATATTTTAACCATCTTAAACTCACTATGGTACTTCAAAGAACAACTTCCGTATTGCAGTGTATTATAGGAGTTCAAAGATGAGGACCTGGAGGCCTTTGTCAGGTCCCTGGTTACTGCAGAATCCCATTGGCACACCATGATCGCCATGCTGTGGTGCTGAGAAGGTGACAGATAGAGCACCATCCTCTCTGTCGAACTACTTAAATGTCACTATTGATCATAACATCTAAGGAAATCGAGAGTCAGGCTGGAACATGCATGTTATTGGCGCATAATATGCTCATCTTAAACTGGCCTAAAGGGTCAAGCGTTCTTCTATCCTGGCCCTTGTAGCCTGTCATCCGTATGTTACAGCTGACCTGCACTGCTGATAACCCCCCGCCAACCCTGTAGTGTAAATGTACAGAGATTCAGGGCTTACCCGCTAGCGCTGTACAGTTATGACACAGGATGGAAAAAGCTTAATGAGAGCAACAAAACTATTCACAGTGCTACCTGCCTTTGGGGTGTAGAATTTTTAACTTTATCATTTGCATTACACACATCTTAGAGGCAACCGTGCTGCACTGGGCATAAAGAAAACTTATCCTGGCCCTGCATATGACTGGCTCAATATACGGAGCCGTATACTATATACATACTTGATGATTAGAGATATAGTGTAATGAACATGAATTGTGGAGAACATTTGGCAACATGAAGAGATTGACTTAGCACCCCAACTCCAAAAAAGTTGGGACACTGTAAAAGGAAAACAAATGTATATAACCATATATTATTCACAACAGAACATAGAACACATATCAGAAGGGGAAAGGGAGACATTTTTGTATTTTTTTTTTTTTTTAATTAACTCATTTAGAAATTGATGGCAGCAACACATCTCGAAAAAGTTGGGCCAGGGTTAACAATAGGCTGGAAATGTAAGTGGTACTAATGAAAAACAGCCAGCGGGTCAATTTTCTATTAAGTCAAATGACTATGTAAAAAGCCATGTTAGAGAGGCAGAGTCTTTTAAAAGGAAAGATAGAGGTTCATCAATCTGTAAAACACTGCATCTAAAAATTGTGAAACAATTTCAGAAAAAAGCTCCTCAACATAAAATTGAAAACATTTTAAATTTCCCATCATCTATAGCACATAATATCAGCAAAAGATTCAGAAAATCTAGAGAAATTAATTGGCACAAGGGTCAGGCCAACGGTCAATATTGGGTGCTTGAGATCTACAAGCCCTCGGGCGTCACTGCATTAACCCTTTGCAATCCAATTTTGAAGTCAGGGTTTCCTAGGGGGTTTTCTCTTTCCGCCATTATACAGTGGCGCCATCTGCTGACTAGAGCCAGTAATATGTTATCGGACATGCTGGAGAGGCCCCCGACAACAGAGCGGCCAGTAATCTACAGTAAGAATACCCTGCTGGACGTCTTCCAACATCAGAGCTCTACAGCCTTCGATCAGAATGTCCTCAGTCATCAGAAAGTGGATTAGAAAGGGTTAATAACGTGTGCTTCTATAATGCAAATCACTGCATGGGCTCAGGAATACTTCCAGAAATCTAAGCCAAGTATTTGAATACAGTGTGCCGCGTTATCCACAAATGCAAACTAAAGCTGTATAATAGAAAGAAGAAGTAACATATGAACACAATCCAGAAATGCCAGCATCTTCTCTGGGGCAAAAGTAATTTAAAATGGACTGAGGCAAAATGGAAAACTGTTCTGTGGTCAGATGAATCAACATTTGAAATTTTTTTGGAAATCACGGACGCCGTGTCCTGCCGACTCAAGAGGAGAGGGACCATTCAGCTTGTCATCAGCACACAGTTCAAAAGGCTGCATCTCTGATAGCATTGGGCTGTATTGGTGCCTATGGCATGGGTGGCTTACACATCATGAAAGGTACCATCAATGCTAAGCAGTATATTAAGGTTTTTTATCAACATATGCTTCCAGCTTCCATCCAGACAACCTCTCTTTCAGGGAACACCTTGTATATTTCAGCAAGACAATGCTAAACCACGCACTGCATCCATCACAACAGCAAGGCTTCATTAGAAGAAGAGTCCGGAGGCTGAGCCGGCCACCAGTAGTCCCAACCTTTCACCAACAGGAAACATTTAGTGCATTATGAAACAAAAAATCTGGCAGAGATAACCCAGGACTGTAGAGCAGCTGGAATCCTACATCAGACAAGAATGGGACAACATTCCTCTCCCAGAACTCCAGCAGATGTTTACAGACTGTTGTAAAAATGAGGGGATGCTACACAATGGTAGACACGGCCCTGTCCCAACTTTTGTGAGATGTGTCGCTGCCATCAATTTCTAAATGAGTAGATTTTTCAAATAAAATGAAAAAAAATCTCTTTTTCACCTCCTGATGTGTTCTATGCTCGATGAATAAAATATGGTTAGATGAGATTTCCAAATCGTTGCATTGCTTTTATCTTCACATGTATTTACATTCTACACACTGTCCCAACTTTTTTGGAATTGGGGTTGTAGGTAAAAGGGTTCTAAGTTGTTCTGTCAAGTGTTTGAAATGCAATTCATTGTTTAACAGCGTTCCCTCGACCATTCCTTGCAAGGAAGATTCTCCATTTCTAATCTGAGGAAGACAGGAAAATGATCTTCCAGGGTCATCGGTTCACTCTCTGAAGACAGAGCAATTTGTACTAAGTGTTTGAAAATTAGAATGTAGTCCAGGCTCTGAAAGGAGAGATGAGCCACAGAATAGAAAACTCTTCTGAAGGGTGCAGTCTCCAGATGCCGACAACTCGGAATTGAAGCATCGTGTATTTCACCTTCCTTTAACACTGTGATGGAAATGGTTGAAGTTTATGAAGATGCATCAAGTAAAGGGTTAAAGGCAAGGTTAAAGAGGACCTGCCACCATTCCTGACATGTCTCTTTTAGTAAAGACTGGCATTCCAAATGAGATAGCAATTCTGGAGCATCTTTTCTTAGAAATCTACATTGTACTATTCCTCTGTTATTCCTGGGTATGACCAGTTGGGGGATAGCTCTTACCTTGACACTAGTGTAAGAGGAGGTGCCTTCATTGCCTAAAGTGAGTTGTTGCTTTAAAATGATAGAATGAAGTCCTCCAATGTGTGACCACTTGGTGCTTTAAATCTATGAATCAGCCAAGATACAGCTTACTAAATGGCTTACCACTAACTGTGAGTACTCCCGGAACACAGGACAATACAAGCTTTAGCCACTTACGGTACTCTATTATTGGTTACTCCGAGTGACTTTCTTCTATGACTTTGTCCGAGTACAGCTTCTACATAAAAGGACTTATTCATTATACTCATTGTACTTACTGTTCTTTCTCCTGGTTTATAGGCTCTCTGTGCAGGCTGAGGAACTGCAGGTCATCATTTGTAATAAAAGTTATTCAACATCGAACTATGGCAGAGTACACTTGTTTTCCTAGCAGGTCCCAATGAGTCCTGCTTCCGTGGAGTGCATATAGAAAGCTGGCATGTCATCTAGTTCCAGCAGTAGTGTGGCCTGAGCCTGGGCATGAAGGACTTATATTGCTATTGCCCACTATGGCTGCTAAAAATACAATGATCCCCTGCTAAAAGTACAAAGACCCCATTGCTAACTCAGTCACAGATACAGAAAGAACTAGACTCACTGTGCTTGGTTGGATTGGCTGTAGATAAAACAGGGGGCTGGGGGAGCCCCTTGTCTCCTTTAGGAGTCACCTCTATACTTGTAGCCTTGATTGGACAATATCAGACTGTGTATGGACTGCCTCCAATTGGTAGCACCCAGGTGTCAATTTATTCAAAGATTTCTAGGAGATAAAGTGCAACAGAGTTTAAAAAAAAATATTCCATGAATGTAAGAATACAAGCATTTACTAAAACAGACTGACAGGTCCATTATAAAGGGACACTTAGGGGAACTTTTTAGACTTTCCCATTTTTATAGTTTATTGTTTTCCCTACCAGAGAAGATAATATACTTGCCAATTGCTATATTGGTGAAATAGCTGCTCTGCTCCGATCTTCAATCGTCCCACATGGCTGACACTGTGACCGGTTGAATATTCCTCTATACATTCCGATGATAGCCACATAGTAATAAATAGAGACAGTAACTCCTGGTCTGCTGGAAGAATCAACTAGTCACAGTGTTGGTCATGTGGGATGATGGAAGACCATAGCAAAGCAGCTATTTCAACAACATCATACACGGTCAAATGATCAGACAAACGAACATTCAGGAAAACTGGGCATATTTTTATTCAGAGGCACAACTTGGTGTATGACACTACAGAATAAAAGTACATAACTGCAAGTGAAGAGCAACTGTCTTAGCTACAGCTAATTTAGCAGAGGGTAGTGTGAGGGATTAGCGTTTAGGATCGGTAGCAACCTGGGCATAAGCAGTCAGAGACAGTGACACTTGCGATAAAGTCTTTAGTCCAGGCTTTGCCTGGGTTTATTTCCAAGCAAACAAAAGCAAAATACAGGCCTTAATATCAGGCAAACATAACGTAAATCCTGCTCGTCTGAGCACTTACTATACATGGAGCGTCCCTGTCTACACACTGGTAACACAAATGGCTCCTGCACACAGCCAGCCAGGACTCTCAGACCTGCAGAGGTCTCAGCTCTCTTCCTGGCCCTGTAGGCCCAGGCTTTATAAGGCCTGGTACCAGCCTCACCTGGTACGTGGGAGTGACCATCCCACCCTTCACTTTGGTCACTCCAGGAAAAGCCGGCCCGGATTATGTGGCTTGGAGCCACTTACACACTACAACGTGTTAGTAGCTTAATGCTACTAACACTATACTGCCGGCTTCCTCCACCGGGCCCAGGCTGCTCGGTGGCACGTATCTGCCCAAGCGCTCCCCAAGGCAGCATAGGAGAGCATCCTAGGCGACACATACCTGCCCTCCAGCACCTTGCCGGTCACCGTCTCACATACCCTCCCCCTCTGTTCGAGCCTGTGGGGTCGGACACCTTTAGCTGCCATGCAATGCGTCCTTGACAAGTCATCGGCATTGCCCTGTAGCTTTCCTGCCCTGTGTTCAACAGAAAAACTGAAGTTTTGAAGTGTCAGGAACCACCTAGTGACTCTGGCATTTCTCTCTTTTGCCTGTGACATAAAGGGGGTTCCTTGGTCCGTCAGGATCTCTTTTGGTATGCCCGTGCGGGAGAACATGTGAAGTAGTTCCTTTGCAATACCCTTGAATGACGTATTGCGTAAAGGAACGGCTTCGGGGTAGCGGGTGGCGTAGTCTACAACCACCAATATATGTTGGTAACCCCGGGCAGACTTTACCAAGGGCCCAACTAGGTCCATAGCGATCCGCTCGAACGGCACCTCTATGATGGGCAAGGGCACTAAGGGGCTCCGGTAATGGGGCATAGGAGCTGTTATTTGACACTCCGGGCACGACTCACAGTAACATTTTACATCACCATGTACCCCAGGCCAGAAAAAACGCTGAACGATGCGTTCCTTAGTCTTTTCGCTCCAGAGATGACCTCCCAGCACATGCTTGTGCGCCAGGTCTAAGACCATCCTACAATAGGACTGAGGTACCACCAGCTGTTCCACAACCTCCCCACGGACCTTGTCAACCTGATACAACAATTCTTGGTTGACTGCAAGGTGTGGAAACACAGTATCAGCCCCTGGGAATTGAGGCTCCCCATTTATCACTTTAACATTTTCCCTAGCTTTTACTAAGGTGGGGTCTCGGAGCTGCTCAGTTCCGAAATTGGCACGCGAGACCTCTAAGTCAGGCATAGCAACTACTTCATCCTGTACCTCCGTCTCACCCGCCAATACTGTTAAGGGAAAGTTATCCCCATTCTCTTGGGTCACCCCTACTGCTGGAACCGTACCCTCAGGGTCAAACGATTCTGGACACACATCATACACATTTGCATTATCATGAACCTTATTTGCGAACGAGCCTCGGTGTCGCCACAAGTCCCAAAATAGGGGAAAGTCTCTCCCGAGGATCACGGTCTGCATTAAGGATTTTACGACGCCCACCTCATGGGTGGCAAGTCCACACGGAGTCTCAAGTCTTACAAGGGCAATAGGATACTCCTTGGTGTCCCCATGCACACAAACAACCCCCATGCGACGGCCGGTGACGGTTGTGGGATCGACCAGGCTGGAGTGCACCAGCGTAACCAAGCTCCCTGAGTCCAGTAGAGCTGTCACTGCAAAGTCATTCACCTTTTGGTGACATAATGGTCGATCAGTCTCTGACACAGTCTCTGCAGAATATACTGGCCGTGCGAACATCGACCTCCGCCGGGCAGAGTCACAGTCCATGGGTTCCACAGTGAGGGGACAGTTGGCAGCAAGATGCCCGGGCTCATGACAGCGCCAACATCGTATGGAGGCCCGGTCTCCTTGGGGTTCTACCCGGGAGCCGAATGTCCATTTGGGGCTCCTCCTCGGCCCCAAATGATCCCCCTCTGAGCCGCCTCCCCTTGGGACACTTTTGACACCCCCTACATACGGAACAGTCTTACCAGGTGCTCCGGCCGACTTGCTGTTCCCGGGGTTGCAACATCGAGGAGGCACGGCTTGCAGTAAGTCCTCCGTGGCTTTATACCTCTCGACGAGGCTCACGAGTTGGTCCACGTCCTGGGGACATCCTTGTCCCACCCAGCGCTGGATTGCGGGGGGCAACGAGTGTATAAACTTATCCAGAACCACTTTCTGTACGATCTCTGCCGGGGACGACTCCTCCGGCTGCAGCCACTTTCTCACCAGGTGGAACAGGTCGTACATCTGGGAGCGAGCTGGTAGGTCGTCCGTGAAAGTCCAGGCGTGTACGCGTCGGGCCCGCACATGGGTGTCCACGCCCAAGCGTGCCAGGATCTCACCTTTGAGTTTATTATAGTCCTTGGCATCCTGCTCACCGAGGTCAAAGTAGGCCTTTTGGGGTTCTCCTGTCAGGAAAGGCGCTACTACCTCAGCCCACTGAAGCGCTGGTAATTTCTCTCTCTCGGCCACTCTCTCAAAGACTGCGAGACAGGCCTCGATGTCATCGGTGGCCGTCATCTTTTGTAAGGCCGCCTGTACCGCGGTACGGGTGGTGGGGAGCGAACCAGACGACCTCTGCACACTTTGCGCCAGGAGAGCATTAGTCTCGGCCTGAGCTCTCATGGCCTCCTCATGGATCTTTTGCTGGGTCGCCGTCACTTGTTGCTGCTGGGCCAACGCTTGCTGTTGCTGCACGTTCATTTGTACCAGCTGCTTTATCAGTTCCTCCATCTTGGCAGTATCTGATGGCTGTGCCGTTGCAGCTTTCACCCAGGACATGGGGGTTACAGCAGTCTCCAGTCAATCTCTCTTGGGCGGTTGCCCTTAGCAACGGTTCTCCAGCTGCTGCAGCAAAATGTCCATTAATTGGTGTATGTCTCTTTAAGACCGCTGCCCGCATCCAAACATCATATGTGAGGGATTAGCGTTTAGGATCGGTAACAACCTGGGCATAAGCAGTCAGAGACAGTGACACTTGCGATAAAGTCTTTAGTCCAGGCTTTGCCTGGGTTTATTTCCAAGCAAACAAAAGCAAAATACAGGCCTTAACATCAGGCAAACATAACGTAAATCCTGCTCGTCTGAGCACTTACTATACATGGAGCGTCCCTGTCTACACACTGGTAACACAAATGGCTCCTGCACACAGCCAGCCAGGACTCTCAGACCTGCAGAGGTCTCAGCTCTCTTCCTGGCCCTGTAGGCCCAGGTTTATAAGGCCTGGTACCAGCCTCACCTGGTACGTGGGAGTGACCATCCCACCCTTCACTTTGGTCACTCCAGGAAAAGCCGGACCAGATTATGTGGCTTGGAGCCACTTACACACTACAACGTGTTAGTAGCTTAATGCTACTAACACTATACTGCCGGCTTCCTCCACCGGGCCCAGGCTGCTCGGTGGCACGTATCTGCCCAAGCGCTCCCCAAGGCAGCATAGGAGAGCATCCTAGGCGACACATACCTGCCCTCCAGCACCTTGCCGGTCACCGTCTCACAGTAGTGATGCTGGATTTCATTTAAGAAGATGGAGTCAGAATAGGGAACTAAATAGTTAATTTAACTTTGTTTAGCAATCATTTTAGGATCTGGAAAAATGACTTGGGATGATGTCATAGATCACCTGACCCAGCAGAAAAAAGAAGCTCCCTGATTGGTTGAGGGGGTGGAGCTAACCGGGCTGAGTTATATCAAGTGTCCTGAGAGGAGGGGGAATTTATGGGCTCTCTAGATCTGTGTTGCACTAGGAAAATATAAAAGAGTTGAGAGGGGGAGGAGAAGCAGTTCAGTTCAGTCAGTTCAGAGTGGAGAGAGATGGAGAGGCAGAAACTGGGGGGAATAATGCCCTCAGCCAGTGAAGCTGTGCCACTGGCTTCCCCACTCATCTTGTAACTAGAGACGTTTAATGACCATGTCAAAAAATGCTGTGTGTAGCTAATCAATCACCCACTATGCTGAGAGAAGCCTGCTGTTCTCCTCAAGACCTGAAATCCTTTCAAGCTGGGCTTCCCTCAAACAGTCAGCACAGTTGCAGAATTGCTAGCTGCAGAGATGAGACATTGTTTAAAAAAGGGAGTGAGTACTGGAGAATCTTAGCTTGTATTTCTGGCAGCAAATAACTGTTAGTGGGATTGATAGGGGTTTTCAGTTTTCATCAGTCTCTCTCACTATAGCTCCCCCTCATCTCAGGTGTTGCCATCCTAGGGCTTGTTTATCCATGTATTAAGTGTTAAACTGTGTATGCACTAGTTCTATTCTTTTAATATTCATGAAGACAGCCACGTTCTAAAGTAAATGGTGTGCCTGCAATTTACTCAAATATGTGTGTTAGTCTTATTTCACTACCAAGATGTTTTAAATCATGCACTAGCATCACGTTCACCTAATTCCATTAGTCATTCATATCCCGGTATCTACCATCAACTGTGTGCAAGATTGTATAGAGCATTGCACTCATCACCACTGTGACACGGCTCCTCAGCCACCTCTTAGAGACTGCTCAGAGAAACAGAAACGGCAAGAGAACAACAAATGCATCTAAGTCTGCAATTCACATGTATTTATCACCCAACATGAAAAGGATAAGTGCAAGCTAGTGAGAAAAAGTATTAAGCAATGTATTTCTGTAGCAAGCTTGGTTCTGGTGGTACATTTATTTTATGAGCTTGGTTCTGGTGCTATATTTATGTTATTATCTCAGTTCCAGTGCTGCATTTATGGAATGAGATTGGTTCTGGTGCTGTATCTATGTTATAAACTTGGTTCTGGTGCCATATTTATGTTATGTATAAAGTGACCATTCAGCATATGTTCTATCATAAAGGGCCTCACATAGATGCAATGGATTTAATTTACACTTCTTTAGAAAATGAATATGAATCTGTAGATAGATGTGCCTATATGTGGTAGAACTGGAAGAAGAGAATGTGGCCCTTGCATAGTACAACGATGATGTACTCCACCTGCAGGAAAGAATGCTACATGCTCTTATGATTCTTCTCTTGATCAGCATTTCTGTCACTGTCTCACGACTACAGATCATTCATTATAAAGACCTAATAGTTGTTTATTGAGAAAACTGACTTTAAGTGTGCTTCACAGCTGAGCTGCTGTATAGTAAACTGTGAGATTAGGCTGTGACACTTCTAACACTTTTCTAGAAGAGCAGACAGAATACTGCTAATGGTGCCGGAGTGTCTTATCCTCTGAGAAATACTGAAAAGACAGCTTCATTGTACCTATTGATCGCCATCATCAATTCATTTATTGCTGTTTCTTCTGTTTTGCTTTTTCTATTTTATTATTATATTTTGTTATAACTATATTAATGCGGTCTTCACTTAAGAGCTAATGCCCACGGAAATCCGCGGCATTATCCCGCAGGTATTAGGTTCTATTGAACTTAACCCTTTCCAATCCAATTTGTATCCTGATTTTCCTAGGGGGCTTACTCTTTCTGTCATTACACAACGGCGCTATCTGCTGGCTAAAGCCAGTACTGCATGAGGTAACACGTTAGATAGGCTCCGACAGCAGAAAGGCTGGCATTATACAGTAAGAGAACCAAGATGGACGTCTTCCAACATCGGAGCGGTACAGCCTTAAATCTTAATGTCTTAAGACGTCAGACAGTGGATTGGAAAGGGTTAATAGCTCAATATTCACGCTGCGGAATTCTACTGCGGAATTCCACAGCGTGAAAGAAGCTGCGGCATGTTCTAATGGAAGCCGGCTGTCACGCAATACTTCCGCTGTGAGCACAGTGGAAGCATTGCGTGATTACGTGTCATCGCCTACTGCCAGTGCATTGTGCGCTGTATTGCACATGTGTGCTGGCTCACCGAGAGGGACTCGAGCGGCAGATCCGGAGAGGTAAGTATGTGGTCTTTGGGGGGAGCCATGATGGACTCCGCTGCAATATTTCGCTGGTAGAGTCTATTACGGGCGTGGGCATGAGGCCTGAAGGGGATTTCCGATCCCATAAAGAGATGACAAATCTCAAATATATGCCATCACTTCCTGATTATCAGGGTCTGATTGCCAGGCCCCCAACTTTTCTTGAAAATGACAAGGCAACAGCACTGACTAAAGGTCCCTTTACATGGGATGATTGCCGGGTGTATAAGTGCCCAACAGCCGTCCCACGGACTGCCATCCAACTATTACTCCTGTGCTTACACAGTTGTGATAGTCATTTGAGTGAATGGAGGTAGATAAGGTCGGCGGTCATTTCAAATCTGCCCGCCCCCATATGCAGTACACTGCAGTCGCTAAAACATGGCCGATAGTTGCTTCGTTCCAGTTTTATGAAAAACCAAGTCTCACTCAGTGCCCTGCCCGCGGCTGCGTGCACATGGGAAACTTATCAATGTCACCCCGTGTAAATGTACCTTTACTTTTCCATTCCCTCCAAAGGTTCTCCTGCCCACTGCTGCTTACAGGCCATCAGGTATGCAAGGAATATTTACTTAAAAGGAGTTCCCTACATAATAGGGGGCAATGAGTAGTGTTGCTCGTCTTGTTTGGCTGCGCAATGAAATTTCCTGATTTTAGGAAAAATTGAATTGGGTAAGTCTGAACTGATTTTTGGTGAAAATCACTGAAAATCGAATTTCCCATAATGTCTGCTACAGATGGCAACACGCAGGCAATCATTAGCCAGGTACTCTTGCTGATATCACCGAATGTGTCCTCTATCTTGCATATGGGCAGAAGTTTCATTGGATGCCTGCATCACATGGCATAGCCATATCTACCATAGGCACAGTGCAACCAGCAGACATGTTACAGTTGAGTACAGGAAAGAGAAGCTGCATCACATTTACGAGTATATGCCTATATACCATGTGGTCTGTTGATAGGGTAGATATTCTACAGGGAACCTATTGCTGCTGGTGTGAAAGCTTGTTATCAGGTTTCTATTAGAGAGACCAGAGAAAGAAGCTGCATCACATTTATATGCCTACTAGCTTGGAGTTTGTATTTTTTTTAAATCTAATCTATATTTTGCTATATATTGAAATGTAAAAAGTTGAAATAGTGAAATATAACTGGAATATACTATATCTGCACAGTTCTGTACACTAGGTTCTTGGTCTTGTTATCTTTTGTTAGGATGTAAAGGTTTTGGGCTGTATACATGTGAGCATGCCACATACAGTTGCCCATGCGAAAAACATGTTTTTTCTAAATGTACACCTGCTACCTTAAGTGTTTGCCCTTGAGCAATACTGATCATCAAAATTCCATGTTAATGTGTCTTTTGTTTAAGTTGTAAGGCAAAATCTGTCTGTTTTGGTCATACAGCTCAGCTTTCATTTGTTATATTGCTGAGGTAAAGTTAAAGCTGCGCTGTGATTGGTTGCTATTTCTCATACTGTTGAGGTGAGGTGAAAGCTGCGCTGTGATTGGTTGCTATTTCTTTTAATGCTGAGGTAAAATGAAAGCTGTGCTGTGATTGGTTGCTAGAGCTCAGCTTTCATTTCTTACACAGCTGAGGTAAAATAAAAGCAGAGTTGTGATTGGTTGCTATTTGTTAAACTGTTGTGGTAAAATAAAAGCTGTGCTGTGATTGGTTGCTATGGGCAACACAACTTTTCTTTAAAATCTCAATCCATGTTGCGGCGCCAGTGGAGCGGAGGTGAGCCTTCATGTCACCTGATAAATCTGTCTTATCGCGCTCCCTAGAGAACTCTATAAATTTTCGTGATAAAAGGTAGCCTATGTCCTTCCTCGAGATGCAAGCTATCTCCTTGCCAAATTTCATCAAAATCGGTTCAGTGGTATAGCAGTGAAAAGGTAACAAACAGACCGACAGAGTTACTTTTGCATTTATACCATCTGTTTGTTAATAAGACAGATATTCTGCAGAGGATATATTGCTGCTGCTGTGAAAGCTTGTATAAAAGAGTTCTATTGGAGGGAGCAGAGAAAGTTGCTGCATCATGTTTATGTGCCTATGTGAAACATGGTCTGTACATTGGGAGAGGGTATATTTCTGCTGCTGTCAATGTATATAGCAGCAAAGCAGACAGACAAGATACACTTTGGCATGGGGATTATTGCTGTTGTCCGTTTGTGGCCTCAGACATTATTCAAAGTTGCCAATCCAGTCACTATGAATTATTTGCAAACCTTACACAGCTAGCAGTGTAGTTTCGGGAATTCAATTATGCTGCACAAAACAGGGACAAGCACAAATACACAACTTGTACTGTGCGGTCTTCTGTTCTCACATATTGTGCAGCTGAGTAACTGGAGCTTATTCAGTTGGCAGTGGTGTTTTGTGTTAATATAACCAAAAAGTAAACCAAACAGGGAAACAGCAAATACATACAGTGCATGTCAGCGGCCTCAGAGGTCATTCAAAGTTGCCACTTCAGCCACTATGAATTATTTGCAGGCCTTACACAGCTAGCAGTGGTTTTCCAAAAACTAAAAAGTTAGCTGATAAGTTACATAAAGCTACACTAAAAAAACTAACGAAAAAATAAAATAAAAAGGAAACAGGAAGAAAGCTATTGATAGGGGATATGTCAATAGTGGTGGTGTTGAAGGTGGTAGAGGATGGGTAAACTCGAGGCCCTGGGTAGTTTGGCAGCTTTAATGGCTGCTCCCTTTTCATTTGTAATTCCTCCAAACCTGGTTATGCCGCCTCAGCCCAACTTCCTCAACTTTGGCTTGGTGAGGATATCGCACAATTTCCCAGCTCTGCAAGGCCGCAAGAAATCGCAAAATGGCTCCATACACATGTGTGATGTTTGAACGCTTGTGATGCAGCGTTAAAACAAAATCGTGGCCTGCCTATTATTTTTGCGAACTGGCCCATAGTTCCAAATGGGGCCGGCGGCAGCACCACCCCCATTGAAATCAATGGGTGAGGATCGTGATCCTCTGCCACTACTGTGACAGCAGTTGCAGGGGACTCTCCGCGACAAGGATTTTCAATAAGATCCCCACCCCCACCCCACCCCCGAAAATAATCAATAACTGTAGAAATAAAAAAGAAGAATACATCACCTTGGTAGCACAGTCATCTCTGGCGTGTCCTCTTGCAGGTCTGCGGCACTCTTCTTCTGCTTCTCTTCTGGCCAGGGATTAAAAAATCCCCACCTCCTGAAGCGCTCAGCGGTGAATGACAGCTGAGCGCTGCCTCTGATAACTCTGGTCACAGCACTCAGCCAATCAGAGGCAGCGCTTCAGGAGGCAGGGATTTTTTAATCCCTGGCCAGAAGAGCAGCAGAAGAAGAGTGCCGCGGACCTGCAAAAGACGTGCTGGAGATAACAGCGCTACTAAGATGATGTGGCTGTGGCAACCACGGCAGGAGATTCCTTCAGCCCTGCAGGGATGGGAGGCTGTTTCCCTGCGAAATGCCTTGCATCCAGGGCTTAAGAAGGATTGCGAGAGCGATATTAGGGCGTCAATCTCGTCCCCGATATTGCTCTCGCCAGTGTGCAGGAGCCCTAAGGGATACATATTTTTTAGAGTCGCTCCTCTCAAGTCTCACCTGTCTAAGGAGCTGAAAGAAAAAAATTGGTGTTCATAATACATGGACGTTTAGTCACTTCCCTCCACGGATCAGGCGATGGTTGATAAGGAATGACATTTTTTAGAAAGGTTTGGAGAATAAAACAAAAGTCTCAAAAACTTTTAATAATTAGGTTCATGTGTTTGCTATCCTCGGTTGTGACATCAGGCAGAAGCAGATGGAGCGTTGTCCTCGGCTGTTGGTTTATTTTGATATAATTTTTATTGCTTATCGCACACACGGTGGTTCAGCCTGGTGGCATTGCAATGAGGAATTCTAGCAGTGCCTAGCTACAAGACCAGAGATGGGTTGGGATGATGGGACAGAGGTCCATAGTGCCCTTTCATTCCGGCTCCGTGATGGGACAGTCCGGTCCATCATCCAATTCCGCTGTGTTGCAGGGGACGAGAGCATGCTGGTTCTTTATTGAAGGACACTGCTGGTTGTATACCGCATGCAAATTCTGGATTTAAGATGGATATCTTTGGTGTCGACGCTTGGGTCACCCTTTTCGAAATGGGGGGGTTGTACTTGTGTTGTTGCCTTGTCTCATTTATTTGCAGCTTGTTGGACTGTTGGTGATTGTTTTCTGTTACATGCTTCTGGGAAACCTCTTATTCATTTTCAATTTTTCACGGTTTTTCATTAAAGGGGTTGTCCCGCGCCGAAACGTTTTTTTTTTTTTTCAATAGCCCCCCCGTTCGGCGCGAGACAAACCCGATGCAGGGGTTAAAAACAAAAACCGGCTAGTGCTTACCTGAATCCCCGCGCTCCGGTGACTTCTTACTTACCTTGCGAAGATGGCCGCCGGGATCTTCACCCTCGGTGGACCGCAGGTCTTCTGTGCGGTCCATTGCCGATTCCAGCCTCCTGATTGGCTGGAATCGGCACGTGACGGGGCGGAGCTACGAGGAGCCGCTCTCCGGCACGAGCGGCCCCATTCAGAAAAGAAGAAGACCGGACTGCGCAAGCGCGTCTAATCGGGCGATTAGACGCTGAAAATTAGACGGCACCATGGAGACGAGGACGCTAGCAACGGAACAGGTAAGTGAATAACTTCTGTATGGCTCATAATTAATGCACAATGTACATTACAAAGTGCATTAATATGGCCATACAGATGTGTATACCCCCACTTTGTTTCACGGGACAACCCCTTTAAGCGTTAACATCCTTGAATCTTAATGCAGTGGAATCTGGTACCCATTAGTTTCGAATAGGGGTTGAAACCTGTTGTAAATAAGTTAGGTTTTCTAATTCCAAAATTATGAAATTGTGCCATTGGCGCTCTGTGTTTTAACAGTTATGTTCGTCCAGAATTACTTAACTTGTGATTTTATTTCAGGTTCTTCTAGACCAACGGTATATGTAGTGGGAATCTTTTTTGTCTTCTGGGCTGTGAGGAGAGAGGAGATTCATCCAGGAGGCTGTCACTTGGGCTTCACTGAAGCATCTGTTTATTGGCAGGGCATCCAGGGCCTGCGTTGGATTCAGGTATTGCCTGTCGTAGTGGAGTGTAGTCAGTGTTTTTATGGCCCTATGATTCTAGTGATTCATGCTGGTGCCAATGACCTCTACAACATGAAGTTGTCGGATCTGATTTCACTCATGAAGTCAGATATTGAATGTTTAAATTTTTTTCTTTTCTACGGTTTGTTTGGTTTGGTTGGAAATTATTTCATATCCTCTTTGGCTTGTAGGACGAGATCCAAATGTGTGGAATTGGCCCAGAGATTGTTAAATACCAGCTGAGGGGTGATAACTGACAGATAATTTGAATTGGTTGACATTTTAAAAAATGAACCAGATGTGGATTTCTGCAAAAGATTCACTGATTAGTTAGCATACGGGCAATTTTATACTCACATATGACTAAGCATAGCTTTGTATCAAAGACCACACTGTGTCCTCATGGTGCTGTTGGTGGTGGTGGTGCTGCTGCTCTCCTTCCTCTGCTACTGCCATGTTCCCTCCTCCTTCTCCCAAAAGGAAAATTTTTAAAGGCACAAGAAACCGCTGTCACTCTACAGCTTTTCTTTGGAGAAAGCTCGTGCTTGGCTGTTCTGTTCACCTGGCAGAATTTGTCACTGTAAAATGTATGATATTGTTTTTAAAATAGGCAGCACATCTGCTGTCTTGCTTAACAACATTTTTGGTAGTTCTACAGCTGTTCCTTGGAGCAGGCCCGGGCTTGAGTGTTGTATTCACCCAGTGAAATTTCTCTTTGTAAAATTTATGAATGTGCTTTTAAAACAAACAACCCAACCTTTGTTTTTTTTTTTGCAGTTTCTTAACTGAAGAGACCCTATGTGGGTATTATTTTATTTTCAGTGACACCCCTGTGTTACGATTGACCCCTGCACCACTGTGTACTATTTTGAAAATTTTTTGGGAGGAGCACAATGTTCCAGATGTGTGGCTGTATTCCCATGTCATTGGGGGGGGGGGGGCAAATTATTGAACCAAATTTTTACCCCCATTGACATTAATGGGAGTTAGAATTGGCTTCCTCCCTGCATACATAGAATCATAGAATGGTAGAGTTGGAAGGGACCTCCAGGGTCATCTGGTCCAACCCCCTGCTCAGTGCAGGATTTACTAAATTATCCAAGACAGATATTTGTCCAGCCTTTGTTTAAACACTTCCATTAAAGGAGAACTCACCACCTCCCATGGTAACCTGTTCCACTCATTGATCACCCTCACTGTCAGAAAGTTTTTTCTAATATGTAATTTCTGTCTCCTCCTTTCAGTTTCATCCCATTGCTTCTAGTCTCTCCTTGTGCAGATGAGAATAGGGCTGATCCCTCTGCAATGTGACAGCCCTTCAGATATTTGTAGACAGCTATTAAGTCTCCTCCCAGCCTTCTTTTTTTGCAAGCTAAACATTCCCAGATCCTTTAACCGTTCCTCATAGGACATGATTTGCAGACCGCTCACCATCTTGGTAACTGTTCTCTGAACTATTTCCAGTTTGTCTGTGTCTTTTTTAAAGTAGGGTGCCCAGAACTGGACACAGTATTCCAGATGAGGTCTGACTAAGGAAGAGTAGAGGGGGATAATGACCTCACGTGATCTAGACTCTATGCTATGCATACCTACCTTTCTACCAACCGATCGTACTCCCGTATTACCAGACTTCTGCTACCTCCTAACTACTCTTCTGCCTGAACCTACTGTACTGCACCGCCATCTTGTGAACCAGACCTCAGCTACCTCCTGACTACTTTTCTGCCTGAACCAACTAACCAGACCTCAGCTATCTCCTGGCTACTCTTCTGCTTGAACCCACTGTACTGCACCGCCATCTTGTGTACCAGACCCCAGCTACTCCTTGACCATGCTAATCCCCAGTAGTGGCTACAACACGAAATTTCAGTCCCGCACCACACCCATGACAGAATAAACACACCCAAAATGGAGTCCGTTGTAGCCACATTACAAAAACAAGTTGCGGAATTACAAGAGTTCTGCGCCACGTACCAGGAGAAGGTCTCTGCTTTAGAAAAAGAGGTAGATATGTTACAGCAACAAGTACACAAAATTTAGAGACCGATGTTCGCATGCCATTGCCATCATGATTTGGTGGGGACCAATACAGAGGATTTCTGAACCAATGCTGCATCTATTTTCAGATAAGATCTGCTCCATTTGCCAATGACCGAAAGAAGGTGATGTTTATTATTAATCTGCTGAAGGTGAGGCGCTTGCATGGGCCTCGCCTTATGTGGAAAATGACAGCACCCTTCTCAATAACCTCTGCACCTTCATTGTGGCTATGAATCAAGTGTTCAACGATCCCAACCACTGTGCAACAGTCAAAAGAAGATTGCATAATCTTCAACAGGGTCTGCGTTCAGTTGCCGAGTATATGGAATTTCAAGCTTCCTTCCTGCATACCTGCCTCTCTACCAACTGATCGTCCTCCCGTATTACAAGACCTTGGCTACCACCTGCCTACTTTTCTGCCTGAACCCACTGTACTGCACCACCATCATGTGTACCACACCTGGGCTACTCCTTGACCTCGCTACCCTCCAGTAGTGGCTACAACATGAGATTCCAGTCCTGCGCCAGACCCGTGACACCAGAATTCCTTGTTCTAGTTCCTAGTGCCTAGTTTTATTCTAGTATTGTCTAGTCTCTCCAGTCAGTCTGTGTTGCTTCTTGGCTTTCTATCCAGTTTGTTTTCTAGTTTGTGGCTTCTCTAATCTTTCCTTGTTTATTTCTGTTTGTCCTTGTTTCTATTTCAGAATTACTTGTTTGGCTTCTTGTTTGAGTTCTAGTGCCCTCTAGTTCTCAGGGACAGTATTTCAGACTGGGCTGAAAATAGTGACAACTGAGGGCTACTAAGCGACAGTAGTGTCTGCTGTTGAGGTGAATGGGGGGAACCACTGGGCCAGCCCTGGATTCCAGGCCATATTGGGAGAGGTGGGCCCATTGCAATAGTGGCGGAGCAGGGACTAAAGGAGAGCACACATCGATACTGCATACAAACTTAACCTTATTTAATATCTTTGGCAGTTCCAGACAACTTGCAGTACCACCATACAGGAACTCCTTCAAACTCGGAGTTAGTGAATGGGAGAGCCGTAGACGCCAGTACCTTGCTCTGAAGGCACAGATCTGGATTCAAACTCAGATATCACTGCAAAGGATTGATTTGCAGCAGTGGACCCTGAACTATCTCTCATTTGCACCCCAGTTACCAGGCTGTAACACACCCAGCAAACAAAAGGCATGGTACACCATCCTTTATGTTGCTTCCAGTTTCTCGCTGCCAAAGACCCTCCTGAAATGACATAGATTCCTTATATTTCCCATATGTAGGTCCCAGCATCTCCATGCCTCAAATGACCTAGAGCAAACTAACCGAGAAATAATATATATTAAAATAACACAACGTCAGATTGGCTGTATACCATACACTCAAACGTAAAGAGGTGCAGGGATTCACCCTCTAAAGGGGGGTAGTACAGGGGAATCAGGAGAAAATAAGGAAAGACCTAGGTAGAGCTAAAGTTAGGGAGAGACTTTTTACTGCTATTTTCATTTTATAATATTTGCTTTGGTCTTTACTATAAGTTTCATTACAGTCCTTGTCATCACCATCATCATGCTTATTCTCATCATCCAATGATTTGCATCACCCTCTACACTTCTCATCCAATGGTGAGTCCTCAATTGCATTTGTGTTTTCAATGTTATGATACAGGCTGCATATTAGTTTTTTCACTACATCCAGTTGTTATGCTATTTGGCTCCAGTCCTGGGTGTACCGGAGTACTGTGAGACAGGGACGTAACTATAGAGGGTGCAGGGGATGCGGTTGCACCCAGGCCTAGGAGCCTTAGGGGGCCCATAAGACCTCTCTTCTCCATATAGGGAGCCCAGTACTATGAATAAAGCATTATAGTTGGGGGCCCTGTTACAGGTTTTGCATTGGGGCCTAGAAGCTTCAAGTTATGTCTCTGTGCAGGATGGTTTAGGTATGGGTACGGGTACAGATACAGATAGAAGGGGGGCCCCGGATCACATTTTGCATTAGGGCACCTGAGCCTTTAGTTACGCCCCTGCTGTGAGACATTACTAGTACCCAGGAAAGGCAACTGCTAAAGTTGAAGAGTTCTGTCATTTAACATCCAGCCTTCATTGTTACAATCTTTTGCGAATTCTATGGCATACGTGACTTGTACTTTTCATCACCATCCAACGTACAATCCATATTTCTTTGTAGTGATGCAGTACAGTGATTAAATCTGTCCTCCTCTCTACAAGTTATTCTTTATAGCACAATCCAATGAGTAAACCTGCTCTACCCTCGATGGGTAATAAACTTATGATGATGATAAATCGCTATATAGTGTATCTCAGTTTAACCACCTGCGTTTGGACCGTACTTGCCAAAATATTTCGGCTTCTTTCTAAGTTGATCTAATCTCGTTTAGCAGTGGATGTGCTGTAGGAATATCATTGTGGATCGCCTCGCTTCTCCGTTCAAGAATAAATTGGATTAGTTAAGCCACAGAGAATGTCAGACATTGTCATCGTTAGTTGCAGCAGTATGTGCTGTTGTTGGCCCATCAGTACTTTTGCTATTATTGTATCACCACAATCTCTTAGGCCTCATGTCCACGGTAAAAATAAGATTTAAAATCCGCAGCGTTTCTCCTGCACGCGGATCCGCGCCCCATAGGGATGCATTGGACACCCGCAGGTAGTTAGATACCTGCGAATGTCATTTTCCCCTTGAGGCGCGGATTGCGTGTGCGGAAATAAAAACACGGCATGCTCCATTTTAGTGCGGGTCTCCAGCGGGGACGGCTCCCGCAGGCTTCTGTTGAAGCCTATGGAAGCCGTCCGGATCCACGGCACACCTGCGCCTGAATTCCTGCTCTCCGTGTGCGGGAGCACGGGAGAGCAGGAATTAAAAAAAAATAGAGTGCCCGCGCAAGCGCGCGCCACGCTGCCGGCGTGCCGAGCACATCCGCCGGGCCGAAGAAAGGAGGTCCAGCCGCGACGGAGGGCAGGTATGCAGCGTCCGGACAGGTGAATAAATTCTTCTTTTTAGCCTCATGCCCCCGGGAAAGGAGGGACCCACTGCAGGATTCTGCATGAATAATCCGCGGCGGGCCTGATTTTGCCCGTGGACATGAGGCCTTATAGTTCACCACTTCTTATTTATCGTTATATATCAATATTCTTATGCAATGCAACACAAGTTTAGTCCAACTGAATATGCAGAATCTCCATTAATTTGTGCAAAGGGTTAAATACCCATGCATATAAATCTCATGTTGATTATTGCTGGACTTTATATATGTTCTTGCTAGAACTTTCATAGAGGTCACATAACTGTAGTTTTGCTGCGGTGGATTAACAGGATTATTTGTGGTGAGATGCCTATTGATGGGTCTGGTATAAAAGGCAGGTCCTTCCTGATTCAGCAGTTTTTACAGAGAGCCTTGTGAGGAGTGAGTTGCCCCAGTGCTGTTGGAGAGCAGAGAGAGAGAGAGCGCAACTCAGATTCCTAGAGTGGCTCTATCCAGCTGTTGCCAAATGAGTGCCTAAGTTATTTTGGTAGAGGTGTTTACCTGTTGTTTGCAAGGAAAATTTTCATGAAGTCATGGTTGCTTCAGAGGAACTAAGGAATAAAATATGTATACACATAAAGGAGCGTTAGATTCTCCTCAGACTGCATGTACTGATGTCCCTCTGCAGAATGTACCACCCTTCCCGTCCTCCTCACTTTTTACCCTTAAAGGTAATACACCTTTTTATTCAAATTTAACCCCAGACAGCAGGTTGCAGCCCTTTCGTAGCTTTCACCTTTATATGTATAGATATGAGGCAGCAGAGATTTACAATAGTTTGCAACTGGACAACTTCTTTAAATATCAGCATTTTATTCCTACTGTCTAAATAAACTGTAGCAAGTATGACGTCTACCTGGCTATGCTAGGTAAACTTTTTCTCACCCCCCCTTACACAGCTGCAATTCAGTTTAAACAATGTGTAGTCTTTTCATCCATAAAGTTCCCTTAGGAACATAGAAACCCTTGAAGTCAGGATTATGCTCTTCTTAAGTCTCAAGCTTTGAATGTGGCAATGTGGATGTGCCTACATGTTCCTGTGTAATGTCTGTAGAGCTTCCCTAAACGCGCAGTTATAGTTAATAGCCTGTTAGCCGAGAGCCTCATAACTCATTCCTGCTATGAAATCAGCTTCACGGATTTCTCTTCAGCATTTTTAAGTTAGGAAATCTAATAAAAAATACCTAAAAAATGTCAGTCCTGCGGAAAACGTCCCTTACACCTTTTGCCATTTTTTTCAGTGACCGAATTATAAAATTAGTACATATAATATATTATTATTGTAACAACACAGGAAACTAAATAGCTGATCTGGATTTCTCTCTTATCAGTTGCTTTTCCTAAGTATTAATGGTGTCACCTAGTACTCAGATATCCGCCAGTCGAATACATGACAAGCATAATAAATATGAATCATATCTCAACACAATAGAAAACACTAATATAAAACTAGGCACTCGCCATTAGATGACATGTGCAGCAGGTGATAGATATGACGAGGATAAAGATCATGAAACTGACAGGTGAGATTGGAGCAGATGGTGTTGAACGATATAACCTATCGTTATATATCCTATCCCTAACACTTTCTCTCCCTAAATCTCTTCCTGATACTGTCCCTAACACCAGACACCACTGTCTCTAGATAACCTTTAGTTATTACTATTGGTGTCATTGTATGAAAAACTGTCCCTGAGAATAAGATGGCACTAGGACTTAAATAAGCAAGTTGAATAATGAACAAAGGCTAGCTAAGCACAAACCAGAAATGAGAGGCAGAACCAGAAGCTAGGAAACAAGGCTGGGCAAGACAACCTTAGGAACAAGACCGCACTGGTCTTGTTCCTAAGGTTGTCCCTAACACCAGACACCACTGTCTCTAGGTAACCTTTAGTTATCGCTATTGGTGTCACTGTGTGAAATACTGTCCCTGAGAATAAGATGGCACTAGGACTCAAATAAGCAAGTTGAATAATGAACAAAGGCTAGCCAAACACAAACCAGAAATGAGAGGCAGAACCAGAAGCTAAGAAACAAGGCTGGGCAAGACAACCTTAGGAACAAGACCACACTGGTAAGAACAAACTAAACTCAAGCTTAAAAAAGTAATAGTGGATATAAATGCACATTGTTACTGCTATCACCAACACCACACTGCAGAAGCTAGGGATACTTAAAGGCTAATTATATTTTCATGCACATTTTTTTCTAATTCTATGTATTCGTATGCAAAAATGTATTTTTGAAACTACAGTTGATTAAACATTTATTAATGCTTTTCTCCTTGTAGTGTATAGCTGCACACACAAGTTAGAGGAATGAATTTCTTACACAACTCATCAATCAGAATGACTGATAGGTTCTGCACCGGGATGGGATTGTTTCTGGGTCGACTTATAGTAGGAAGGGTTAGTACATAAAAAATGTACAACCAGGAAAGGAGGGAGGGAATGGGGGGTGGGAGTTTGCTGATGATAATGGGATTTTTCTTATGAAATAGCTAATGATTTTTCCTGTTGAATGCAGCTTATAAATCCTGGCAGCCATGCTCTCCTCTCTGCTTGTAGTTACAAGCACTGGCCACTTGGAACCTGTTAGCGAAATATATCTGATCCCATCGCCATCATAGAACATTACTGAGTTACCTCCACTGCTACATTTGTTACCGCTGCTGTCCATGGATTGGGTGGTTGATTGGGAAGAGGAAAGGGACTAATAATGTTGCATGGTGGTGATAAGACCTGGAACACTTCATTGATAGGTCCCTGGTGGCCAGTGCTTGTAATATGTGAATTTGATGTGGATTTTGGTGCTGATTTGGTATGTCGGGATGTAGCCTTAGGCCTCATTCATACTAGGTTTTTTGTGCGCCCATTCTGACACTAATTTCATAGCTGAATGCTGCATTGGAATCTGCATCAATTTAGCAGCCTGTTGAGGTCAATGGGAATTCATTCAGTGGATTTGAAATCTGAGTTATGGAAAAAACCAACTGACCTTTCAGTTCTTGATACGATTTCCATATGGAAACTGCGTAGAAACCATGTTGGGCGTTGTGGATTTGCCCTATTGATTTTACAATATTTAGAATGTAAATCTGAAGCTCAGAATCCAATTTCAGTGGTCAATCTGCGTCTTATTTTCCCAAGTGATCGAGGCTTATTGGTTTTATCAGTTACACGAAGAAACAGATCTACAAATCATTTAGGTAACTTCTCTATGTCTCCGCAGCACGCTGTACCCAACATGAAGATGATCTGCTGCCGTATGCTCCTCACATACTGTCATTTGTCTCGGAAATCCCTCAGGCAAGCAAAAAAACAAATACATCAATAATTGAATGAAACTCATTAAATATTTAAAAATTGGCGTATGTCTCCGAGCTGCTGCAGTACTGCGACCACCGAAGTGGTACAACTGCACAACTGCATTACCGGGAAATGTATAGAAGTCAGATCAGAAATTGTTCCTGTTCTTCATTTCATGCAGATGAAGCAACAACAGGTAAATGTCTCTCACTGATGTAATGTAAAGATGTATTAGGAGCTGCGTTGGAATTTGACAGCCATTATTATTTCCTCTATGTAATGTGCACCCGCAGAGCACAGTGATCTACGCGGCGATGATAGGAAGTGGCATTAAAAAATGTGAGCAGATCAGGGGTGTAAATAGAACTCATGGGGCCACCTAGCAAAATTCAGAATGGAATCCACCCCAAGTGTGTGTATATATATATATATATATATATATATATATATATATATATATATACAGGGTTATTCAAACAGAAGGAGCAAATTTGGGGATTTAATTACAAATGAACTACAGGAGGCAGGTACATAATCTGCACATCACTTAAGAGAGGAAGGTTTAAACTTTTTAATGTGTAACAGGGTGAGTGGTGTGATCTGGAATGGAAGGTATATGTCACAGAGGTTGTTAGCTTCTGTGATGTAGATCGGTCCAATTTTACTCCAGGCCAGATTTTACACCTAAACCAGCGAGCTATGTAAGGAGACAGGTGGACGTGAGGAGGAGGTGTGTGTCTGGGAGAACCAGACTTCAGTTGTAACCTGACTTCTCTTGTGAGCAGAGAGACGCTGTGGACAAGGAGCCACGTTGTTCCAGCAGGACCCTTGGGGAACGCCTGCCCTAGGATTTGGGTCTGGAGACAGTACGATTTAAGGACCAGCTGCGCTCTGGACAACCACAGGTCTGTGAAAACAAACAGACTTATTACTGTTTTCCTCAGCTGTGGACTTACTTGCTCCTCCTGTGGACTACGGAGGGTTAAATTGAAAGGACTTTTTGCAAACTTTATTATTTCTCTGGAGACCCAGTCATTTATGTTCTGCTAAAACTTGTATGAATAAACTAACCAAGAAGTAAAAGTGACCATTTGGCGTACTCATTAAGCCCCGTGTTGCTACAAATGACATATTAGTAATTTCCATTTTCTGCCACATTACAGCAGCACTGGGTGTCTCTGGGGTGGTATGCGTTCAACATGGGCACCATGTGTCACGTGACAAACATCAAAACTGTAGTCTATTTCTTGTCACACACGAATCTGCTGTTCCTTAGTTATTGGATTCACAGCTTTAACAAATTGCTGTCTGAGATCTTGAATTAAACGGACTATTCAGGACTTGACCCTATGCCAGTCCCAGATGAGCCAGACCAACCACAACTGCTCCATGAATTAAGGGGATCATACACCTGATGAAATCCCTTTCTAAAAATTTATGACCAACTCCAAGGACCTGAATAGTCAGTAAAGTTGGAGAGCAGCACAACCTCAACGGATAGGAGTGGATAAACAAATGGTGCATGATCCGGAAACCAGGTCTGGACTTGAAGACCCCAACAATGCTCAGCAAGATTCAAATAATACACTGGATCAGCACACTGGAACCTTTGTAAATCCATCTTCTTTATTCCCCAGTAAAATGCATAAAAGGCTGCGACGTTTCGACCTAAATTAAATGGGTTGTCCCGCGAAACAAAGTTGGGGTATACACTTCTGTATGGCCATATTAATGCACTTTGTAATGTACATTGTGCATTAATTATGAGCCATACAGAAGTTATTCACTTACCTGTTCCGTTGCTAGCGTCCCCGTCTCCATGGTGCCGTCTAATTTTCAGCGTCTAATCGCCCGATTAGACGCGCTTGCGCAGTCCGGTCTTCTCCCTTCTGAATGGGGCTGCTCGTGCCAGAGAGCTGCTCCTCGTAGCTCCGCCCCGTCACGTGTGCCGATTCCAGCCAATCAGGAGGCTGGAATCGGCAATGGACCGCACAGAAGACCTGCGGTCCACCGAGGGTGAAGATCCCCGGCGGCCATCTTCGCAAGGTAAGTAAGAAGTCACCGGAGCACGGGGATTCGGGTAAGTACTATCCGTTGTTTTTTTTAAACCCCTGCATCGGGTTTGTCTCGCGCCGAACGGGGGGGCTATTGAAAAAAAAAAAAAACCTGTTTCGGCGCGGGACAACCCCTTTAAGGTCTTTATCAAGCTTGATAAAGACCTTAGTGGGAACGTGAGTCCTGTTCTCAAGATTGGTGGGGTCTCAACCCGCAGTGATAAGCAAGCTATCCCCTATCCTGTGGATAGACGCTAACTTCTAATCTTGGGGCAATCCCTTTAAGAGGCAGGAGCCTCTTGATACCTTTCTGGCAAGAACGATGGTGCATATGTTAATATGCCCCACAGTCTTAAAATGCGCCTGTTTAGTCTAAGTTTATACCACCTATTGGTTGGTTTAGTTTTACCCCAGTTTTTGCGCCAACATATTTTGACCACGCCTCCTTTCCATGAGGCCACGCCCATTCACATGAGGCCCCCACACACCCTTTTTACAGATATGATGAAAAATGGGTGTAAAACACATTATAACTGTAGTGTAAAACATGTACGATGGTGTCTTGGCGCAATTAGTGTCGGGAAACTGGAACACTTTTTAATAGTAAATCAGCTCCATTACTTTCTATGTAAAAATGTTGATATTTTTTCCCCTAATGGTGGTTTATTTTTGTCTTTCGCATTGAGAATGAAGTATATTGTTCCGTTTTTTTAGTATATATTTATCTCCCCAATGACTATAGCAGAACCCCATAATCCACACGACTGTATGCAATATCATCTTGACGGGGTTAGTCCGAGGTCAACGTACTCTTATATCAAAGGCGAAAGAAAAGCTTCTACTATGGATGAAGTTGGGGATTTACTTAGACAGTAGTATTAACATTACAAAAGAAGTATTTTATCGGCTTTCGCCTGGGATCTGTTTATCTCTGGTTTCTCAAAGAATGACATAATAAGGTTAAATGGATGCTGTGCAGCCCAGAACGGAGGCGCAACCTGCTACCGGGTGTACGCGCTCCAATGTGGATTAATTAGGTTAATTGTTCATGTTTTTCACAGTTGCTTGTAGGATTAGGAGGGTGACAGTGAAAAGCGCGCTGTAAATCCTCGGATCTTTAGAGATTTCCTAAGCAGGGTGTTTAATTAATGCTTATCTGCAGCTTCTTGAAAGAGATCCATATAAATACTTACAATACATGGATGGGAGGGGTGCGGAATACGGCTGGAAAGACACATTGTGTCCCATGACTCTGTAAGGCCAGGTACATTACAGTGCAATACGCCCAGTAGATTACAGTACAGTACACATGGCAGTATACAGTACAGCACAGGTGGTAGATTACGGTACAGTACAGCACAGGTGGTAGATTACGGTACAATACATGAGATTGATTACAGTACCACCGGGTAGATTACAGTACAATGCACATGGTAGTATACAGTACAGCACAGGCGGTAGATTACAGTACAGCATATGTGGTAGATTACAGTACAGTACACATGGTAGTATACAGTACAGCACAGGCGGTAGATTACAGTACAGGATATGTGGTAGTATACAGTACAGCACAGGCGGTAGATTACAGTACAGCATATGTGGTAGATTACAGTACAGCATATGTGGTAGATTACAGTACAGTACACATGGTAGTATACAGTACAGCACAGGCGGTAGATTACAGTACAGGATATGTGGTAGTATACAGTACAGCACAGGCGGTAGATTACAGTACAGCATATGTGGTAGATTACAGTACAGCATATGTGGTAGATTACAGTACAGTACACATGGTAGTATACAGTACAGCACAGGCGGTAGATTACAGTACAGTACACGTGGTAGTATGCAGTACAGTGCATGCCGTACATTACAGTACAATACACGAGGAACACTACAGCACAGGCGGTAGATTACCGTATGATACATGAGATTGATTACAGTACCACCCGGTAGATTACAGTACAGTACAGCTGGTAGATTATAGTATAGTACATGTAGTAAATTATAGTGCAATACACCCAGTAGATTACAGTACAATACACATGGTAGTATACAGTACATGACACAGTAGCATAGTATGTTAGGCTGAAGGGAGACAATGTCCATCCAGTTTAGCCCGTTTCCCCACACACTTGTTGATTCAGAGGAAGGCAAAAAAAAAATAAGGCAGAAGATAATTAAGCCCATTTGGGGGAAAAATAAATCCTTCCCGGCTCCATAATGGCAGTCAGAATAATCCCTGGATCAACATTTCAAAGTTCCTAACTGACTGTAAGACCCAGGGTAGCAGACCAAATTAACCCCCAGTCTGGAATATACCAAAGGGCCTAGGCTAGATGATACCCCAAGTATATTATGGCCTAGGCCAGACTATACCCCTCCAGGCCAGAATATACCCCTCTAATGGGCACCGGGCAAAGGATGCCCGACACTCGTCCCCGCATACACTCACTCACGGGAGCAAATATTGCTGGCTCGCTCCCAGAGTTTGTGCACAGGGAGGCTGCTGGAGATTTCTCTCCCCCGCCCCTCTCCATTTACTTAACACAGCGGCCGTTCAATACTGAATGGCTGCTATTTACACTGAACGATGATCATTCAGCTCATTGTTCAGGATTTTATGCTGCATAAACGATGGCCGATCAGCAGATCGCTCAGTGTACTGAACGGCCGCTATATTAAGTGAATGGAGAGGGGTAGGTAGAGCGAGGAGAGGAATCTCCTCTATCCGCCTCGCTGTGAGCCAGCGATACTCGCTCCTGTGCTAGCATGTGCAGGAATGAGTGTCAGGCATCGTTTGCCCGACTTTCATCCCGTCTAAATAAGCCTTCAGAAGACTCCACAGAACACTGAATTTACAAGAAGCGCGGCTTCAGATGGACGTATCGCGCGCATGCAAAATATACGTGCACAATACAGGAGAATAGATTGATGTCAATTTGTATGCATTTCGGTCGCCCGCAAAAAAAATAAGTCCTGCTCTATCTTTCTGTGTATTTGCGTACCAAAGAAGTCTATGGTAGGTGCGCAAATGCATGCGCAAAAGGCTACGTAAAACTGCAGTGGAAAGGACACATCTGGACCTCATCAGACTAAATAGCCTTTTAAATCTGGGCAGAGGAGTGTCGCACGCGCATATGAACAGGCCTAAAAAGGTCGCTACTATGCACCGATACACACAAACCAACCTTCGTCACTGCCCAAATACGTCGTGCTAAGGCGATTGTATTTGTCATGCTGTAAAAAACGCACTTGGCTGCGTTTATGCGCACATAAAGTGCGCTGCCCGCTATCTTCTGCTGCAGCTGTAGCGCAGGCTCCATTGAATTCAATGGGATAGCATTGCGGTCCTCTGCCGCAGCTGTCACAGCTGTGGCAGAGGACTTCTTCATCTCCGCGGGGAGTCCCATTGTCACTGAACACTTCCTCCTGTCACTGAACACTGTGACAGTGCTGTCACAGTGTTCAGTGACAAAGAGACTCCCCGCGGAGATGAAGAAATCCTCTGCCACAGCTGTAGCAGAGGAGCGCGATGTTCTCTATATGTCAATGGGGCCGAGGCTGCTGCCGCCAGCCCCATTGACCACAGGTGAAACCCCTGGGTGTGACAGCATCCAGGGGTTGTAGATCCCCAAATATCGGAATGCCACAGTTACCTGCGTTTTAAAATCCGCTGCCCTATATTTACCGCTGCGCATTTTTGTGTGCAGGTAAAAATCGGACATGTGACCGCTGCCATTGAAAAGCATTGGTTCTAATAGACGCGGATCGCAAATGGAAGTAACATGTGGAGCAAAAAACGCCCGTCTGACTGAGCCATAATGTTTCGGGTGCTTTATGTGAATGTGTGAACACCACTACAAAGTGCGGGAGGAATCGTTCATCTTTGTGTAAATCTAATATTTTTCCTGATTGAAGTTTTTCTGATCTATGTGTTAAGATTTAAGGCAGTTTGCTTTCTCACTTACCTTTCCTGACAAAGCTGAACCCCCAATAAAATGTGAAAACATTAAGTAATTCTTGTGTTTATCACTAAACACTACTGTTATCATGGGGGTATAATCCGGCCTGAGGGGGTATGAATTGGCCTAGGCGATAATATACCTGGGAGTATAATGTAGCCTAGGCCCTTTTAACCCTGGGTATACTCTGGCCCAGTGGCGTAACTTGAATCTTCTGGGCCCAGATGCAAAACCTGTAACAGGGCCCCCAACTATAATACTTTATTCATAGTACTGGGCTCCCTATATGGAGAAGAGAGGCCTTATGGGTCCCCCAAGGCTCCTGGGCCTGGGTGCAACCGCATCCCCTGCATCCTCTATAGTTACGCCCCTGCTCTGGCCTGTTACACTGGATCAACAATCCTGCTGGTTACCTAATGTCTATATCCTGTAATGTCATAGCGCTCTAGAAAGACATTTAGTCCCTCTTAAACTCCTCTATGGATTTTGCCATCACCACTTCCTCAGGCAGAGAGTTCCACAGTCTCACTGCTCTTACAGTAAAGAACCCCTTCTGGTTGGTGATGAAACCTGCTCTCTTCTAGACGTAGCGGATGCCCTCTTGTTACCGTCACAGTCCTGGGTATAAACAGATCATGGGAGAGATCCTTGTATCGTCCCCTCATGTATTTATACATAGTTATTTGGTCGCCCCTTAACCATTTTCTCAGGGTGAATAAACCCAATTTTGAGGTAGATTACAGTACAATACAGATGGTAGATTACAGTATAGTACATGCGGTGGATTATAGTGCAGTACACCTGGTAAATCACAGTACAGTTCATGCCTTAGATATAGTACAACGCGGTAGATTACAGTACAGTACATGTGGGAAATTACAGTACAGTGTATGCACTAGATTACCATTCATGTGGTAGAGTAGAGAATATAACATGGCACATTATAGTACATGGGGTAGATTGCAGTATATGCTATGGATTATCGTATAGTACATGTCTTAGATTGCAGTAAGTAAATGCTGTAGATTTCAGTACAGTATATGCACTTTAAACATATATTAGCCTCATATTTGTGGTAAAATCCATGGCAGTAAAAGTCTTGTATATGTGGACCTCTAAAGGGATTTCTCATCAGGATAACCCCAGAATAGAGGGGGTAAGCGGCTTGCAACCCTTCCTTGTTAGCGCCATAGATAAGAGAACTTGTTGGGAACTCTTTTCAAAATGCATTGTATGGTCTTACCATTTAAAGAAGCAGTCCCATCAAGAGCCCCCCTCCATGTGTATGGATATCGGGATCATGGGTAGTCTGCTCAGGACCCACCCTTAT